>NW_020837952.1:57785242-57812422 GCF_003676395.1 Aethalodelphis obliquidens | reverse complement strand
TGTGTGTGTGTGTGTGTGTGTGTGTGTGTGTGTGTGTGTGTGTGTGTCTGTGTGTGTGTGTGTCTGTGTGTGTCTGTGTCTGTGTGTGTGAGGGGGAGGAATCTGGGCTATAAAGAGTCTTATGTTAGGCGAGCAGAAAGCTACCAGGGGTTTCTAGCACGACCTCCACACAGGATAACTGGAGCTTAGCAGTTCAGCACGTTCAGTGTTCAGTCAGTTCAACCTGCTGGCGAGACTGCATCTCACAAGATTCAATGACTACACGGTGGTGTTATTTACCAACACCTCGACACCCTGCTCTGTCCCCACTCAGCCATCAGCTGTGGGAGGGAGAAATGGGCAGAATGCCACAGATACTGTAACCTGTACCAACAAATTCCAATTCCTTGTACATGATTAAACTAAGAAATACCCTCAAACTCAGCACAAAATTTAAACAAAACACAACTTGGTGCTGACACATTCCAAGCACAACACAATATTATAAAATGCTTTAAGAAATTAAGAGAAACCTAATAATTCGTTGAGCTTTCCAGAACTCCCATAAAATCCTGACTCTGGGGAATCAACACAGAGGACTACTTTGTGAGCCAAAAGAACATCACTCCCTGGCTGATTGTTCTAAGCCATGGAAAGCTAAGGAGGGCAAAAGAGGCCAGAGGGTAGATGGGCACAGGCTTTGGCACTAGGTGGGTCTCAAAGGGCCCATCTAATCAGCTGTGTGAACGTGGGCAAGTCACTTCTTTCTACACCCTCGTTTCCTTACAGGAGGCTGCCACAAGAAGACTCACTTGGCTTCTTTGTGGTGAGGATTAATAAGAAAATTGATGCACAGTGCTTGGTGGGGGCAGACCCTTACAAAGGTCCCTGTCAGTGGTGCTTCTGAAGCCCCACTAAACAGGCACTCAGCTCCACTTATCCTGTCGAGTGCTCTCTAGAACCTTTTGTTGGGGAGACATGGTCTGGCTGGTGAAGTAATGTACGGAGGTCACAAAGCTTAGTTCACAAAGCAGGTTAAGTGTGTGTAGGCAGATGGAATGCGACTGCTTAAATTTAAAAAAAAAATCCTTTTCGACCCACACATGAGGAGCTCCAGGGAGCTATCTCCAGCCAGGCAGATGGGCACGGGGCTGAGGGGCACAGAGGAGCCGTTAAGACTGAGCATTTGAAGGAAGAAATAACGAAGAGGTTCTTTGAGCCACTGCTGCAGCAGGCACGCTGGGCCTCCCGGGGACCCGTCTGGTCTGCGGTGACAGAGAAGGGGAGGCCCCGGTAAGTGGAACGAGGCCCACCCAGGCGCAGATCTGCTCAGTACCTGGGGGCTACACCTCGAGAGCTCCCCACATCTCCTGGCTCTTCCCTGTTCCCATCATTCAATCATTCGTGTGCTACGGACAGACAGGCTCTCGTGTCTGCAGAGAGCCATGAAACCTAGAGAAGGAGGCCTGGGAGAAGGCAGTTTTTGTTTTTTTTTTTTGGTATGCAGGCCTCTCACTGTTGTGGCCTCTCCCGTTGCGGAGCACAGGCTCCGGACGTGCAGGCTCAGCGGCCATGGCTCACGGGCCCAGCTGCTCCACGGCATGTGGGATCTTCCTGGACCGGGGCACGAACCCGTGTCCCCTGCATCGGCAGGCGGACTCTCAACCACTGCGCCACCAGGGAAGCCCAAGGCAGTTTTTATGGAGGTTTGAAAATGAAGTTTGGCTAGACATGGAAGGCCAGACACGGGCCTCCTTGGAGCTGGGTCGCCCACCAGGGCCTGCAAACCCCAGCTCACCTTGAGGGGGGACTCCTGTCAGCCACCCTCCCCCACCATGCCACATTCCTGTGTTTAGCTGCTTCATAAACTAAGATCTAAGTTGCTTGATAAAGTAGGCTGGGCCCCAAGAAACTATATCTGGGTTTTGATCACGTAACCAAAATTAGAGGCTCCGGCTGTCACCTGTGCCTGACAGTCTCAGGCTTCATCCAAGGAGACCCCAAGTTCACTTGTACTTTACAGAGCTCGCGACCTAGAGGTAACATAAGCCACTGTGTCTGGCTCAGTCTAGTGGCATCTACCTCAGAATGAGGTAATTCGAAATCTGGTCAGATTAATTCTGGTCAAGAATAAAGAATCGGAAGCCCCAAATGGGGTAACGCTGTCTCCAAACCGCAGTCAGTCAAAAATTCTTTCAGTGGGTATTTGTTACCTAGCCCTGTTAGGTGCCAGAAGAACTACTTTTACAGAAGTCATTTATTCTTATATTTTGAATTTATTATGGATCTTGTGTTAGACAATGTTTTAAAATAATTTTCTTTTTTAAATCATAAAAGTAACCTTCACTACCAAAAAATGTAGAAAAAAGTTAAATGAAAAAATAAAAATCATCCAGCAGGGCTTTCCTGGTGGTTCAGTGGTTGAGAATCTGCCTGCCAATGCAGGGGACACGGGTTCGAGCCCTGGTCTGGGAAGATCCCACCTGCTATGGAGCAACTGAGCCTGTGAGCCACAACTACTGAGCCCGTATGCCACAACTACTGAAGACCACGCGCCTAGAGCCCGTGCTCCCAACAACAGAAGCCACCGCAATGAGAAGCCCACACACCGCAAAGAAGAGTAGCCCCCGCTCCCCGCAACTAGATAAAGTCCTCGTGCAGCAACAAAGACCCAACACAGCCAAAAAAAAAAAAAAAAATCATCCAGCAATTCCACCACCCTGAGACATCTACCGCCAATGTTTTGATGTGTATCCTTCCAGACTTCTTCCTATACAAGGCTTGCTTGCAAACACAAGTGTGCACATGTATGGGATGGTTTTACAAAAATGGGATCACGCTGAAGATGCTATTTTGTCCCTGCTCCCTTTGGGAACAATACATTGTATTGTATTATATTAATGCACCAGACTTTAACCACTTAGTGATGATGGATGAGTGCTTTCATCTTTTCACCATTATTAACAACACTGACAAAAATCTTTGAACAAGCATCTTTTCCCATTTATCTGATTATTTTCTTAGGATAAATTTCTAGAAATTAAATGGCTGGGTCAAATGACAGGTATATATACTTTGGAAAGGTTACAACAATCTATACGCTTGCCAGTGTTTCCCCGCATTTAATGGGCTGGCCAAAAAGTTCAAGTTTTTCTGTAACGTCTTATGGAAAAACTCGAACAAACTTCTTGGCCAACCCAATATTTCTGTCCATTTGATAGTTGGAAAAAACAACATCTAATTGTTCTAATTTACATGAATGCGTATTAAATGAGGTCAAACATCACCCCCCCCCATTTTACTGGCCATTTGTATTCCTTCTTTGTAAATTGCCTGCTCTTGACCTCTGTTCATTTTTCTACTGGGCTGTTTGTCTCTTTTTAGTGATTTTAAAAACTTTCGTACATTATGGATATTTGCTCGTTCTTATATATTTGCAAATATTTGCCCCACTTTGTTGGGTTTTTGTTGTTGTTGTTGTTTTGTTTTTTTGCTCAGGAAAGAGAATGGCATACTCACTGAGAGCTACCCTGGCCTAGCGCTGTAACCTGGGGCAAGTTTTACCTCTCTGAGCCACAGTTTTCTCACCTATAAAATGTGGCTAACAATTATATCTAACTCGTCATGTTGTTGAGAGATAATTCACATAGAATCTACAGCACAGTGCCTGGCACTTACTATTAGCTAGTACATGTTATACACAGTGGTTTCTGACAGTTAGTTTTGCTTTGACTTTTTTTTGGAAAATTCAGATTTGTTCCAATGCATTGGATATATTAGGGAATAATTTGGGCATAACATAAATTTCGTGTTTACTTATGCATGAAAGAAACACTAAAAAATGCAAAAAACCATACCCAGCTGAAATGAGCCACACAGGAAAACAAAAAACGCACACATTTCAAACATCCACCAGCTGTCAGATCACCTGCGTGCGTTATGAGCTGTAACCCTCTACATCTGGGGTCAGAAATTTCCATCCGACTTCAGAAAGCCTTCCTTCCATCACTTCACAATAACTTGTGAGCTATAACCTTCCAACGCCTACTTCCACAAGCAAACCTCAGGTCTTTTTTAAGGTAGAGTGCTACATTTATTGTGGTAGTTATACATTTCTTAGCCACTTAACATCTGTAAAACTGTGCTGTTTAGGGGGTCTTATCTTATTTTTTATTTATTTTTACCGTTTAATTTTAATTTTTTTATTGGGCTATAGGTGATTTACAATGTGTTTCAGATGTACAACACAGTGATTTCAAAATCTTTATAGATTATACTCTATTTAAAGTTATTATAAAATATTGGCTATAGTCCATGTGCTGTACAATAACTATATCCTTGTAGTTTAGTTATTTTATACATGGTAATTTGTACCTCCCTATCTTTTTTTAGAATGCCTACTTATTTTTTCTCTCTCTTTTCTGGTCACCTATGAAGTTTTTGAGTGTTATGACCCTAACCCCACTTTCCCCATAAGCCCTGTGGTTTTTACTGTGTAATTTTGCATAGTGCGGTAATTTTTAGGAATGTGTATGTTCCATTACAGCAGAACAATTTCAATCCTGTGCAGTAAAATTACATGGTTTCTGTTCCTCCTCCCAAAGATCCTAAGGATATTGACCTAAACTTTCTTCAGTTACTTTTGTTCATTTCATCTTTCACATTAGGTCTGCCCAACAAACCTACGAACACAGAAGCATGGTGTGTGATGTGTGTAAGGCTGTTGGGAGTGAGATGGACCACAACCGTGGGGGAGAGGGAGGTAAACACAAAATCTAATATCCAGCAAGAATCCTTCTTGAGCAACAAGTATCCTGCTTTCAAGCTGACGATCCTGTCTCCCCTCCTAGGATGATTTTTTTCTAATAATTAAAGAATCTTAAAATTAAAAAAAATGAAGTAAAATGTAGACCCATATCAAGCCTGAGGGTCAATGGTAAGATAACTCTTCGTTTTCCCACCATCTTGCTGTTTGTGATCATCACTGCTTTCCCAGGACGTAAAACATCAATTATCCCCGTTCAAGTCACCCAGAGGGGCAGGTAAGGAGCTGGGCTGTCAACCACACCCTTCAACCCAGAAGCCCTGAAATGCAAGCAATAACAGAAGGAACAGGGGGACAGTTACAGCAGGCAAACTGCTGCCTTAAAATTGTTCCACTCAAACACCAGGAGGCACAGCCATTTGGTAAGAAGCTCAGAGCACAGGGACACAATTGTATACTTCAAGGGAATTCTGGGTCACCATCCTGGGGAAAGGGAGTCTGGAGGAGGCACTGAATGACACAGGATGACAAACTAGTGACCTGGGCATCCTATATTTTAAGCGAGGGATGAGTAAACTCTTTTTACTGGCAAAGAAACCACAAAGGGAAACTGGGTGGGGAGGTGGGGTTCTTAAGTGCTTGTGTTCCACAACACACACAAATGTGTCATATATTCCTTTGCACATGTCAAGTATTACATAATAAAATAAAACATTTGAAAATTAAGAGAAAAAGAAAACACAAAGAGAAGCCAAGTCATTCTCAAATGGCCTCTGGTCTGTTCTGTCTGGCTCTCTCGCCACCTGCCCAGGCTGGGTATCAGGGGCAGCCCCAGAGGGCCCCAGCTCAGTTGGCCGGTCCTGGCTTCTCTGGTCCAACACAGCAGGAGACCCGAGCCAGCTCTTGAGTTTCAATCAAAAGAGAGTGATCTTTGGCACTACCTTCAATTGCTCTTTCTTCTTCTTTCCGCTGCCGTGAGTTCGCTATGAATTCCTGGCAGGTCTCCTTCCGTAGTATCACAGAGTTATCTCTTTGCTCCACTTCCATACCCTGCCTTGATTTCAACCGCAGCCTTCAACCCAGTGACAATCGTCTTCTTTGAGTATCTTGTTGGTCCAACAGTCTTTCAAAGCAAATCAAACTTCTTGAACATGAGCTTCCTACCAATTCCTACCAACTGGTAGCTTCCTACCAATTGCTCCCTCCTACTCCAGGGGATTTCACTTCCCATTCACCTTAGCTCATCATCCAGCCTGGAAAAATACCCACTCCCTTCCTTTTTGGCACATGCCTTTGTGGGGTGGGGGAGGCAGCCTTACCCTTTCTGCTTGTTACAGCCCTCTTCCTTTAACTGCACAATTCCATTTCAAAATGACTCACAATTTCTTCCACCAAGGACTCTTTTCTACCTCAGATCCAGCCATCTTTTAGATCTTGAACCCAACTGTGATTTATTTGTTAAGAAAAAAAGTCTAAAACTTGAAAATATGGGAAATTAAAAAAAGTACAGTTCTGGGCTCCCCTGGTGGCACAGTGGTTAAGGATCCACCTGCCAATGGAGGGGACACGGGTTCGAGCCCTGGTCTGGGAAGATCCCACATGCTGCGGAGCAACTAAGCCCGTGCACCACAACTACTGAAGCCCACGCGCCTAGAGCCCGTGCTCCGCAACAAGAGAAGCCACCGCAATGAGAAGCGGCGCGCACCGCAACCAAGAGTAGCCCCCGCTCGCCGCAACTAGAGGAAGCCCCAGCACAGCAATTAAGACCCAAAACAGCCAAAAAAAAAAAAGAAAGTACAGTTCTCTTTAAAGTCATACCAGAGCATTGCCTAAACTCTGGTTTAGACAATGCTCTAAAGGTCATCTGATGCTCTACAGAAACATAAAGTTGTCTGACTTCCTATTTACTACTGATTAGGCACACATTCTGTAAAATTAGATGTTCTCATGTAGAAAATAAACAAGTTGCAAATGATTTCTCTCTGGTAAAAAAGATAACCTTGAAAGCTTTGTTTTTATTGCCCTGTAGGACATTAACCAGTTATGCATCTAAATTTGCAATCTTATTTCTTTCCAACTATGTAAATATCAGTTTCTTACTTTCCCCTTGAATCCAGCCTGGTCATCCTGCTGGTTTTCTCAATAATGTTAATAAATCTTTGGTATGTGCTGATGATATATTAGTATAAGAGTTATGTTTTTCACCTTAAAAAATTTTATTTTGCCATATTACATACAGTAAGATATATTTTTGTGATGCTTTTCTTTTTTTAAAATTTATTTATTTATTTTTGGCTGCATTGGGTCTTCGTTGCTGCACGCGGGCTTCCTCTAGTTGCGAGAGCGGGGACTACTCTTCGTTGTGGTGCGCAGGCTTCTCCTTGCGGTGGCTTCTCTTGTTGCAGAGCACGGGCTCTAGGTAAGCAGGCTTCAGTAGTTGTGGCACGTGGGCTCAGTAGTTATGGCTCATGGGCTCTAGAGCACAGGCTTAGTAGTTGTGGCGCACGGGCTTAGTTGCTCCGTGGCATGTGGGATCTTCCCGGAGCAGGGTTCGAATCTGTGTCCCCTGCCTTGGCAGGAGGATTCTCAACCAGTGTGCCACCTGGGAAGCCTTTTAATGCTTTTCTTATACCTTGTGTTCTACAAGCACCTAGACAAAATCTTCCACTCCCCTGTACCTCTCCAGGCACTAAGCACTCTGGTAGTTAAAAAAATTGGCATCGGGCTTTCCCGGTGGCGCAGTGGTTGAGAGTCCGCCTGCCGATGCAGGGGATGCCGGTTCGTGCCCCGGTCTGGGAAGATCCCACATGCTGTGGAGCAGCTAGGCCCGTGAGCCATGGCCGCTGAGCCTGCGCATCTGGAGCCTGTACTCTGCAACGGGAGAGGCCACAACAGTGAGAGGCCTGCGTAACGCAAAAAAAAAAAAAAAAAAGAGTTCTGGTTATGTATGAAAACTGGGAAACAGGCCACCTATCTCTTAGGGACTGTGTGAAGGAAGTGTGGCAAAGAATCATATTAAAGAAGAAAAGCAGGAGGTCAAACAGGTAAACCAAGACTTAACTGGAAGGCCAAACAGCATGGGGATTCCCAAGTTTAAATTCAGAGAGAACTGGCTGTGGAATCAGCAGCACTGGGTTGTGAATCTAGTGATGTAATTGTTGTGCTGCCTTTGGAAAATTCATTACTCTCCCTGAGACTGTTTCTTTATTTATAAATATGGGAATAATCCAAACTCCAATGGATGCATATTAATATACAGAAATATGTCCAGCACGTAATAAAATGTATTTGACTTTTTCATAGTTTCTTTTTATCATAACATTTGAAAAAGGGACATCTCTCCAGGTTAGATTCCAATTTAACCTCTGAATAAAAGCCAACAGTCACATTACTGATGTTTAAAAGCAAAAACAACTCAGTGACAAAGCTAATAAAACTTATTTTCTAATTAGAAATCAAATTTATAGTTCATATTTTATTTAAATGCACAGAAGGTGGTTATGACTAAAATTAAATTAATTTCATATTGATTCTATGTGAACAACATGATAATCAGCTATCACTGATACCTACTTAGCACTTTACACAAACCCAGATGCTAGTATTATTATTCTACTTTACAAGTGAGGAAAATAAGGTTCAGAGAAGTTAAACTACTTTCACAAGCCTCTCATGTAAGCTACAAAGTGGCTGGGCTGAGATCTGAATTTATATCTGTATTTAGGTTTGTCTGAGTCTCCCCTCTATGCACTCTATTTTCCCTACAAAACAAACATTTCTTGGATTTTACAACTTGGGAGAAAGATGCAAGACAGACCTGGAGAGACAGTAAAGTACAGGGAATCTGGGTGTGTGTGGAGGGGGGCACTTAATGTAATCCGTCTCATTACTCTCAATATGAAGTTCAATGTTAATGGAAGAAGATTCATCTCAGGGCAACACCCATGTAACTGACTCATGGGGGAGTAGAGAGATTTTTGCCTGACTGCATTTTGCAAGTATACCTCCCTCCCAAATTATTAAATTATTCTCCAAATGAGACCTTCTGCCTTGACAAGATGCTCCCTTCTAGAACACCTCTCTTTCTTCAAACAAATAACAAATCAATGAAGACACATCCCTTAAGACATGCACTCAACAAACATTAACTTAGCCTACCATGTGCCAGACACAAAACTGAACACCTTCAAGAGGCACATGTTCTGGCAAAGAAACCCTGTGTAAACACTCGCCAGGGCCAGCTGCTGAGTGCTGGGATGAAAAACGGCACATGATGCAAGAGGAACCTGTTGGGAGTATGTTGCTTAAAAAGCTTCTGTTGTTGATTTTTACTGCGATTTATCTCATGTTTGTGTGTGAGTATGGGTGTATTTATAGACAAAGTTTAAATGTGATTTATTTTTCTTTACTAGAAAAGAACTTCATTAGCAGTGTCACCCAGTCGTAAGTCATGCCACGTGGCATGTGGGATCTTAGTTCCCTGACTAGGGATTGAACCTGAGCCCCATGTATTAGAAGGACGGAGTCTTAACCACCGGACCGCCGGGGAAGTCCCCAGTTGTTTCTGCTTTTAACACCTTGCTAGCAGTTCCACACGTCGCGGTATACAATTCAAATCACCCCATGAGGTAGCTTCAAGCACTCTTTTAAATGAGTTACTCTATGCACAGCACTTAGAACAGTGCCTGGCACAGAAGTGCCTGAAAGGGGTGATGGTGGTAGGGCTTGTTACACAGGAAGAAACAAGCCCAAGTCCAAAGAGGGGGTGCGAGGCAGGTGAGTCAGCGAGCGGCAGGCTGGGGCAGGAGCCTCCTCCACCCTCGCCCAGGCCCGGTGCTCTTTCTGCAGGCACCCTGCTCCAGAAGTCGCCCCAACAAGCACATTGGGGGGCTTCCTCTCAGGAGTCCCTCCACCCCTGGGGCTGCCCCACCTCACAGCAACTGGGCTCTAGAATGTCCCCACTCATGCGACAGTCCCACCCTGTGTCCTGGCCGGGAACCCAGGCCTCCAGCCCTTACCCAACACCAAATTAAAAGCATCAGATTTGTTGACACTCCCCGTTTGAAAGGCTGTCCATCTTATTCCATTTATTACTTTGAAATGCTTGCTTTTAGAAAGAGGTCAAGAACAGACTTTGAGAACAACAATTAAGAAGAAAAAACTCAAGCCAATTACTAGCAGTAATAATAAAAATAGTATAGTAATTGTTCATGTTTCCTGAGCTCTTACCATGTGTCAGCAATTACATTAAGCACTTCACACAGATTTCATCACTTAATCTCCACACTTTGAGATGGATGCCATTATTGCCTCCACTTGACACACAAGGAAGATGAGGCACAGAGAGCTAAAGTAACTTGTCTAATGTCACGCAGTCCGCAGGTGGCAGAGCTGGGATTTAGAGTCAAGCTCTTAGCCACCATACTGGACAGATGCTTCGTTTCTATTATTGCATAGACGTCACCAGACAGAGCCTGGCATCAGACAGATGCTCAGTAAGAGCCTTGTTCTCAAATGAGAATGAATACCCCCAGCTGGGGAAGGGAAGGAGTGTCATCCCAGGTGTCCTGTAGCTCCCAACCCTTCGTCTGCTCCCACCCGCATCGCACTGTTCTCTCTTTCACTCTCCTGGAACAAGAGGCTAAAAGTTGAGGAACAGAGAGTAAGATGCCAAGGAACGCTCCCGCACAATCCTGTTCGAGGGCCTGGCGTCACATAATGCCAGGTGACTGAGTGTCCACAATGTCTGGCAAAAGCCACTTCTTCACCTGAACTGTCCTCCCGTGGGTAGAGTCTCCAGAGCTGGGGATCTCAACCTTTTTCAGTCCTTAAAGCATTCAGGCAAAAGTGAAACACCCCCAACGACTCACCAACGTACCCTTCCATTCATTACCACACCCCCAAATCTCCCTCAAACTAAGGACAAAAATAATACTTGCAAAGCAGGTTATTAAATCATGCTACAAACAGCCACCCAGCACGCGCATACAACTGTGCACTGCAGTGCCGGGAGTGGGACCCAGCATAGAGGAAGGGCTCCGAAGTGTCGTTTCCCTTCCCACCCCCAACCTCACAGGGAAGACGGAGAAATCCAACCAACTCCACAAACTATGACAAGGGCGAGAACAGACAGGTGCCTCACAAAGAAAGGGCTGTCAGAGGGCAGAGAGAGGACTGACCCATCCTGGCAGGCAGTGAAAGTGGAGCCTAGAAGGGTGAAGAGACTTTCATGAGTTAGAGAGAGGGACATGTATTGCAGGCAAAGGAAACAGTCTGAGCAAAACCACAGCACCAGGAAATGTCCTGGGAGGAGATGCAGCGGACAGCACATGGAACAGAGTGGAGAGGTGGAGCTGCTTACACTTAAGTTGTGAAAGGCCTTAACGGTGCCATACGGCATAGCACAGAAAACATAGTGGACATCTGTAACTTTTGTTTTGTCTGTCATCCTTCAACCCGACCCTCCCATCAGCACCCTGATCTTCCTTTTGGAGAACGCCCACTGGGTGGTCTTGGTGGTAAGGTTTCCTGCAGGTCGGCTCTGATGAATGCATGATCCCACCAGGAACATGACTCTTGCAGGAATGACCCCAGGAAGCAGAGACAAGGCAGAGATCGCTGAGGCAGCGCGGTCCTAAACAGGTTGCTCCAGGCTCTCCTCAGCTGGACTCTGCTGCTGAGCTGCCCTTGGCTCCAGCGCATTTTCCAAGTCTGACTCTCCAGGTTTTCTGATCAGTCTGTGCACCATCCTTCCAATAAACTCCTTTTCTGTTTGAGCTAGCCAGAGGCAGCTTCTGCTGCTTATCACCAAGCCTCCTGACTGACACAGGACATACTGAAGCAGGAGAGGGACCCAATCAAAGCTGTGTTTGAGGAAGACAGCAAACAACAGTCATCAAGAGTATAGCCTGCAAATCACCTGAGCACAGTGGTCAAACCTTTCAAAGTGGCTGTACCCCGGTGGGGCTCTTAGGCACATTAAAGTTTGAGACCGTCTGTTCTACACTGTACTATGGCCACAGTGAATCACATATGCCCAGAACATGCCAAATTATTCCCAACTTTGGTCCAGCTCTGTCAAAATGAACATTTTGCCTTTCCAAATTCTCCTTTCTAAAATGCTGTTCACTCACCCTTCACAACTCAGCTCAAACGCCAAAGTCTCTGTGAAGATTTTCCTACTTCCCTTCCTTAGTGCTCCAAAAACCTGGAGTTTATTCCTCTGTTCTGGCCTCTTCTGCATTTTGCTTTGTATTCTGACTGGCTGCTTAGATGTCAGCTCCGTGAAAGTTGGGACAGTTTCATTCATCTCTAACACCCCAGAGTCTAGTGATGTGCTGCGAATGTAGTGGATACTCACACTGAACTGGAATGAACAAAATTTTTTTAATTAAATTTAAAAATTTTAAAACAACTACTGACCAGAACAGGGGCTCCTAGACAGGCTTCCTGAGTCAGGGCATCTCCCACCTCATTCCCACAGGGCAGGGAAGAGTACAGGAGGCCATGTCAGAAGGCCCAAGTTCAACTCCTGACTCCACTTCATGAGCCCAGTAAACCATGGGCAAATCATTTTATCTGTCTCTATGTCTTCATCTGCAAAATGGATATAAATGGATATAAAAATCAAGCGCCTCACAGCACTGTTAGGAAGACAAATGTATCAGAAGGACTTCTGTAAAGTGTAAGGCCTCGTCGGAATGTCCACACTTAGGAAGAAGCATTATTTCCACTTGTTGCTATGGGATGGTGAGGGCCTGAGCTAAGAAGACACCGGTTTAACAAGGCAGTTCCACATCTGGTTCAGCAGCCAGAGGAATTTCATCACTGTTCCAAACTAGACCCTGAACCCAACAGACCAGATGCAGAAGCCAGATTATAAGGGACATTTAGACATGTATTCATTAGCAATTCCAAAGGCCTGAGAGATGCAGAAAGAGTCCTGTTTTCCAGTTTCCAAGCCCTTCAATGGTTTAGGATTAGTTTCTAAACAGAGGTTCCCCAGAGAGCCTTACTTTGAGGCCCAGGCTCTGGGATCTGCTACTCTTTAAAAAATTCCATCATGTCAACAAAGTTTAACCCTTGAGGCTTGTGGTCCAGAAGTGGAACACTTTACCCTGTTCTGTGACTGCTCCTTTGTGTCCCATCCACCACCTTCAAAAGGAAAAGAACAAACATTCCAAAACTGTATTCTAAAAAAGGGCCCTCGGTCCTAAGAGTCAACTTGCAAACTGTAGTTCCTCATTCATTCTCAGATAGAGTCAAAGAGAATGTTATTTTCTGCCCTCTTCCTTTTATGTGCTGTAGCTCACTCAAGTCTTACAACACCTGTGATGCAGACATCCCCACTCCCCACCCCACAGCAGAAACTAAGGGTTAGAGAAGTGCTGCAGGACCCAGGGGAAGTCACTTGAAGTGCCCAGCACAGGGCAGACCCTTCCTGATAAACACATGTGGTCTGAATGTGTACCTGAGCAGAGGATCCTGGGTCTCTCCAGCCTCAGCACACCACTCCACCTTGTGTTCACAACTCTGAAGCCCGCTACATCAGATGGGGATTTGGCATGGAGTAGAGGAAAAGTACATGGGTTTTGGACTTGGACTCGTGTGGACCGAGGTCACCATTTTATGACTTACTAGTTGTGATCTGGGTCTCAGTTTCTTCATCTGTAACACACCGTGGAATTGAAGAAAAAATTAAGAGCAAAAGACAATGTAGGTAAAGGGCCATACACACTGTGTGAGGATAGGGACCTTGCTTACCCTGCTAGTGCTGTATCCAGAGCCCAGCACACAACAGGCCCTCTGTAAGGGTCTTAACTGCAGGTCTAACCAGACATGGTGCTGGGCGTGTAGCGGGTGCTGCCTACAGTGTGATTTCAAAACCTCATGAAGGATGGAAAAGTAGCAGTGACTGCAGAGACAGTCAGTAATTAATAAAGAATAAGACAGTCACCTTCACCTAGAGAACTGATGCACCTCAGGATAAATGATGGTACACCTGTAGGATCAAGATGAAACAGTCCCATATTTGTTATCAAATACAGTGTATGTCTGTAAGAATCACACAATGGAAAACAGCAATCACAAGTCAATTTCAGTCCTGCCCAACAAATAATCACGGAAAGCCCACCCAACTAGCTCAGAAAAACTACCACAATTGACTTTTAAAAGTTCAAAGGAAAGTATTGTGAGAAGTGAGGCTATTCATAACAAAAGGGCATTTCCTAAAACGTCTGCAGATGTTGGTGAAAGGTGGTCTGAAGAGAATCAGAATGAAAGGAAGCAACTTCCAGAACACTATTTATAGGAATGGAGAGCCCCAAAGAATTTTTATGCGAGGATGGAGGATGCACTGAAATTCTGGGGCAGCAAGGGCTGCCACCAAGACACCAAGAAAAGGAACCCAGACAGGAAAGAGTCCCACTGAAACAATGTAAAGCAAGAAGTCATTTTTCAAGTCCCCCAAGGCAGAGGGCTGAAAATAAGGAACTGCTGCTGTACCTTCAGGAGCAATTTTAAAAGTATAGAGAGCAAGCAAACCAGACAAAGGACCACTCCAAGAAACCAAAGGCAGCAGAGGAGTAAAACAGCCGCAACCACTAGGGTCCTGGGCAAGCAAAGGGAACATTAGAGGCACAGGAAGGGATTGCTCAGAAAGTTGGTGGCTGCCCACTGACTGTCCAGTGGTCTCAAGTATAGAAAAGAAATATGAGGAACCAGGAGGCCAGGACAGAGGGGTCTATACATGTGCATTGTTGGGGGGCTGGGGCAGCATCAGCCCTTAACTGGCATACATGTGGCAAAGAGACAGGCAGAATAAGGGACTAGAGTTCCAGACTCTAGCTGGAAGCTGAGAAGGACAGGCCCTCTCCTCCACACTGGTGGGGGAGTAAACTGGTACATCTAGTGAGGAGAGCAGTTTGACAGGATCTATCAAAACCACAAATGAGCCAGAAGAGGATGTTAGTACCTGCCCCTTCCTTTCACATGTTTTATCTCATTTGACTCTTACAGCACCTATGGTGTAGATATCACCACCCCACCCTGACGCACACTTCCGGTCATTTATCCTGCTCCAACACCTGCACATGTGTGAAGTGACGAATTTACACAGCTATTCGCCACAGCATGTTTTTCATAGTGAGGCTGGAAACACCCTCAAATGTCCAGCAAAAAGGGACTGGATGAATTACAGTGCATCCATACAATGGAAAACCATGCAGCAGTGAAAAAGACTGGAAAGATCTCTAAGGTACGCTGTTAAGTGGAAAAAAAAAAGGGTAAGCTGCAGAAGAACACAGCTTATAGCACGTTATTTGTGAAAAATAAAAAGGGGGGCAAAAATGAAAATCCATACTTGCTATTTGCTTCTATTTGCATTAAGTTTTGAAGGATGTAAAAGAAACTAAAAAATTAATAACTTGGGGTTGTGGGCCCTAAGCAGATGGTGACAGGGCTGGGGGCAAGACTTTTCACAGTACCCTTTCATACTTTTTATTTTGTCATATGAATGTATCACCTTTTTGAAAAGATGAAAATATTTTCCAAGTGGTAAGTTCCAATCACCACAGTAATTTATAACACTGGAAAAGTTTTAAAAAATGAAAGGGCTACAGCTGGCAGTGTGTAAGAGCTGTCACCCAGCTCTTCACTTGAAGAGTCCTTGACGAGAAACACGCACCAACGAACTGACTCCAAAGTGATCTGCTCATCTGTGTTCAGGGCAACAGTACTTATGTTAATGAAAAACTGCAAATGATGCAAATGTTCCACGGGGACATGGATAGGTATTTGCCCCCTCAGATGAATTACACTGGATCACAGGCAATTATACCTCAACTGTTTCAACATACAGCAACCCGTAAGTGAAAATGCTGTAACATTTCATGTGCACGTTAATAAAGTTCAGACAAGAATCCAGCAGGATAGACAATTTGATATTCAGGGAGCGCTATTTGAATAAAGTTGCTTAAGAACTTCTTTTTTAAATTATGAAATTGAGAAAAGAAAAGATCTATTCGATACAGAAGCAAAAATACACTTTTTTAAAAATGCCAAGAAAAAATGCCAAGACCTGAGCTGAGTATGAGAATGACAGAAAAGACTGACATGAGAGGCAGGCAGCGCTCAAGAACATTGGACCAAAGGCCCAGGTGTGAATGCAACACGTTTGTCAAGGGCGAAACCAAACAGACCCAGGAAGAAGGAGAAACCCCAGGAGACTGGTTCAGTGGTCTGAGCAACCCTAGAAGATGTATCCCACGAAATGGAACCGGATGAGACCAGGCGCTAAAAACTGGCAGAAAATAAATAAGCTAAGAGCAGCAGCAGCTCTTTCAAGCCAAACACTAGCAACAGTGATATATGTTCTAGTGTCAAGAGAAAGCTTACATCTTCAAAAAGGGGTAAAAAGTAGATCTCTGCTTCACCTCACTGAGCAGTTTTTCCAAAGTATGACTCACTGGAGAGACACGAAGCCAGTTTCTACCCGTCTCCTCGCCTCCCTGCCAGTGGTGTGCTGGCCACACCTTCCCCGACACAGGCTGGCCACTCCGATCTTCCCAGTGATGTGGACACCTCGACTAGGGGCCCACCCAACACCTCAACCTGAAGCGCCTTCCTTTCCTCGTTAGACACACTTTTACAGAGCGCCTCTCCAGTGCCTGACTGCTGGGAGAAGCCAGCAGAGGCCCAAGACAGTGCCACCCAAAGGCTCAGGAACAGCAAGTTACTCTGAAGCCTAGGGCACAGGGTGGGCTACCAGCAAGAGGACTGTATGAATGTAGGTATCTGACTTTGTGAGCCCTTCAGAGCCCACCAAGCAGGGACAGTGACTGACAGCTCAGCCCATCAGTGGACATCATCGTGGAGTTCAGAGCACCAAGGACAAAGACAAGAGCCCACAAGTTTTCAGAGAAAACGTGTCACACACAGAGGGTCAGGAATTAAAATGGTATCAGATTTCTCAACTACTGGAAGCTAGAAAACAATGAGGCAATGCCTTCAACCTAAAATTCTAAACCCACCCCAACTATCAAATTGGAGACGTCAGAATATATTTTTAGAGGTAAAGCCCCACAAATTTACCTCTAAAGTACACTTCCTTAGGAAGCTACTGGAGGATGTGCTCCATCAAAACAAGGGAGTAAAAAAAAAAACAAGAACTAGGGAACAAGGGCTTCAACATCGCCCCCGACCCCGGGTGATGGTTAAGGGTAGACCCAGGATAAGTGTGAAACAGCAGACCTAGACAAGCATCAGATGGGGCAAAAAGAGGGAAGGTCCCAGGAGAGACATCAACAAGGGCGATAAAAGGAACTGACTGGACTTCCCTGGTGGAGCACTGGTTGAGAGTCCGCCTGCCGATGCAGGGGACACGGGTTCGTGCCCCGGTCCGGGAAGATCCCACATGCCGCTGAGCGGCTGGGCCCGTGAGCCATGGCCGCTGAGCCTGCGCGTCCAGAGCCTGTGCTCCGCAGCGGGAGAGGCCACAACAGTGAGAGGCCCGCATACCGCAAAAAAAAAAAACAAAACTGACCACCAAACTGAGTTTCTGTCGCAAGATTTAAGGCTGCATTAGTTACAGGAACATGGAAAGTAAGCAAGTGAATAAATGGGGCTACTATGAGCGCTAGGAAAAAACAAACAGCAACAAAAACCGTAGAGGATCTACCCAAGAGAAAAGAAAACATATGTCCACAGAAAAACCTGTACCCGAATGCTCACAGCAGCTTCATTTATAATAGCCAAAAAGTGGAAACAACCTAAATGTCCAACAACTGATGGATGGATAAACAAAACATGGTGCATCCATATAAGGGAACACCGTGCTGCAACACGGATGAACCTCAACGTTATGCTAAGTGAAGAAGGCCACATATTGCATGATTGCATTTATATGAAATGTCCAGAATAGGCAAATCCATGAGGACAGAAAGTAAATTAGCTCACCGAAAAGTTGCTTCAACCTTCTCCACGGAGAACAGCTGCCTCTACTTGTCCACCCGCCCCCCGCTCACTCCTGACTTCGTTCTGGTTTACCTGGCCTTGGACCACCCCATCTGACTGCTGTGTCAAAGGTGGAACTCCTAATTGCCAAATCCCATGAGTCCTTTCATAGTCTTGTCATCCGTGCTGTCTTCTGCAGCACTATCTCCATCATCCACTAACTGCTCCTCAAAAAGCTCACTTCCCCTTAGGTTATTATGTTTCCCTCACCTGATTTGACCTCCGGTTCCATCTTCTCCTCTCACCTCTATACTCAACTCATCAATATGGGTGGGTGACTAGTCCTCAATCTCCATCCCCAGTTTTAACCTTCTCCTATCTGCCTCCCATTTCCTACTAGCACCTCAATTTCAGTCCATTTAAGACAAATTTTCATCACCTCCCCAAACCAGCTCTTCCTGCTAGCTTCTGAGCCCTCCCAATGCCCAGGATCAAAGCCTTAATGGGATCTTAGGATTCCACCTCTGCTCTGCCTTCAGGGCCAAGTTTCACTGAGGCCATGTCCTGTCACATCCAGCACCTTGCACAATGGCCACTTCTTATCCCCATCCTATCACCTTCTTAGGATCATCACCTCACATCCACATGGCTACCTCCTAGAGGCTGGCATGTGCTCTCAAGGTGACACATACCCTCTCTCCCCCACTACCCACAGCATCTCTTCTTCCTCACCCAACCAGCTCCTAGAAGCATCTGGGCTGGCCAGCTCTGACCTAAACCAACACCAAGGGCTGAGTCTAGTATAACTTAGAATCCTGCCTAGCTCAAGGTCCCTGGATTCATTCAGGCACCCCACAAATATTTAATTCTAGGTGAAAGAAACAAAATGCAAGGCCCTGGCCCTCATGGGGCTGATGTTCTGGAGGGAGATGGATGGGTAAGTTTTCAGGGATATTTGTGCCTGCAGACCACTGGCCTTCAGCCCACCCAACCCTTCTTTCCTCTAAGACCCACATCCAGGGCCATCTCCTTGGTGTGGTCTTCCTGGTAAGCCAGCCTTTACCAAGCTCCCTCCACGCTTACTTTCACTAACTGCTCTGCATAACTGTGAGCTGTTCTATACTCAGCACTACAGTTTTACTATTATTCATCTCAAACTCCACAAAGCCATAAAATTCTATCTTTCCTATCTTTTCATGTTCCCTACAGCTCTCACTTGAATACTTGTTGACCAGTGAAGACAGGGAGCCATTTTCTCCCAAATCTAATATGGAGCCCTGTGAAGCCACGGAACCACTGTGGTAGTTTCCACAACATACATATTACTCAGAAATCTATAGGGATAAGGTTAATACTTAACTACCAGGTACTTTAACACATTACAAATTAAGATAAATAAGAATCAGTTTTGGAATGGGAATGCAAAATGCACATGAATTTCTTTGTGTGAGGTTGCTAGTGGACAGTTTAGGACATGCTCCTTACTGGCTGTGTAACCTTGGGTAAGTTAATGAACTGCCTTGAGCCTCAGTTTCAGGATCTATGAAGAGGGGATGAATGTAGTATAACAAGCAGTCTCTACCTGATGGTACTTGTTAAGGATTGAGGACATTAATGTGCAATGACTGCTTAACACGGTGCCTGGCACATTAAGTACTCAAAACATGTTAGCTGCCCTTAAGTTCCAAGAACCTCCCTCCCCCATTTGTCAACACATTTCTGTATTTCTGAGCATTCAGTGGAAAAGTCTGTAGTTAGACTTGGGGCGTCATTTAAGGGTCTTAGCACACTGCCTGTATGACCAAAATCAGAAAGAAAAGTCAGGCCAAGGGGTGAAATGTTACAGAAGTAAAATGGGAAACGGATTCTTTTCAATTAGCTGTTGCCACTATCTCTTCCCCTGGAAGAGAATCTTCTGCTGCCTCGGTTTCCTCATCTGTATAATGAGATTGTAGTCATCATACCTGCCTGCAAGGCTGTAGTGAGATCTTGGACATGAAAGCACTTTGTAAACTCAAGAGCACAATGCACCTGAGTTACTGATTAAGAGTATGGGTTCTGGACAATCTAAAATGAGCGACCTTAAACAAGTTAACATTTTCTGGCCTCACTCTCCTGTAAAATGGGAGCAAAAAGAGTATCTATCTTAAAGGACTGTAGTAAGGAATAAGTGAAACAATTTAAGCGTTTGGGGCCTAGAATATCAGAAGAACCCACCTATTCAGAGTTATTATTATGATGACTAACCTATTCACTGGACTCCTCGCCCCCAAGGAGCAGGTGAAAGCTTGATGGAGCAGCGACACCAACACTGGCCCAGGAACTGTGCTCCGTAACCAGCTGGGTGACCTTGGGCAAGTCGCTGACCCTCTCCAAACTTTGGGTTCCGTGATCACAAAATGATCCCTGTGCTCCTACCAGCTCTTCCTCTCCGCTGTTAAGGTCGCCGGAACAAAGGCCACCCGCTCCCCAGCCTGTCCCCGAGGGGCCACAGCTCAAAATTCCTGCTGCTCAACTCCCTTTGCAGCGCAACAGCAGGAGCGCCCGGGTCTCTATCCCGGAGAGATGCGTCCACACTCCGCCGCCACCGCTCGTTTCATCAGCAACTTGCTTCTGCAGCCGCTCGCTGCCCAAAGTTTTCCCAGGCGCCAGGAGACTCGGCCCTGTTTCAACCCCGGGAAGACCAAGGGTGAGGGCGCAGAGCCTGGGGTCCCGGCCCGGGGAACCCCAAAGCCGCCCACGCGGTCGGGAGTGGAGTGACAGGTGCGACGCGGAGCCACTGGGCGGGCAAGCGTGACCTCGCACCGCGCGTGTAGGAGCGCGAAAGAGGCAGCGGTCGCGCGCTCTCCTCTGGCTGCTCCCGCCAGGCCCCCGCGACGCCCCCGGCTCCGCGTTCCCGACCCCACGACCCTCGCTGCGCTTCCGGACACGAGGCGCCCCGAAGCAGATCCCGCGGCCTGCCCGAGCGGAACGGCCGGGAGGGGCTCAAACCCACAGCGCCCGGAAGGGCTGGGGACAGCCGGGTCGACCGCGCCTGCAGGGTCTTCCCGCGCGAGACGGGGCTGCCGGGGGGTGGGCGCACGCGCACCCGCGCGCGCCGCCGTAACCCCTTCCTCCCCGAGCGCCCCCGCACTCCCACCCACCCACCCACCACTCACCGTCGATGTCCCCTAGGGTCAGCTCGTCGCCCAGCTCCGTGAGCGTCTCCATGGTCTCCAGACCGCCCAGCTCTCCGCTCCCGTCCATCGCCCGGCTCGGTGCAGAGGAACCCCTGCCGTCCCGCTCAGGGAGACGCGGGGGCGGTGCCGCCGTCACCGCTCATGACACCCAACAGCCCCCGCCGGATACCGCCTCACCGGCCGGTGCCAGCCGCCGCCATGTTTGCGCCGCGCGGGCGGGGCGGGGCGGCATTGCCCCGCCCCAACCCGCGCCCTCTGTGGCCCCGCCCCCAGGCCGCGCGCGCCCCCTTGTTTGTTGTCAATGGGACCAGGCTTGTCCTGGCCAATCGGCGCGCGAAGCGGCGCGTGGGGTGATGGCGCGTCAACGATCAGCAGCTCAGATTTGCATATCGAGGCCCCTCCCCTGGCGGCCTCTTAGCGAATGCGAAGAGAAGCCTCCAGGTCCTCAGCCCAACCTCCTTCCCGTAGTTTAAAGGAACCGCTCCCTTTTCTGTTGGTTCGGCTCCACAAGCTACTCCATCCACCCGCTGAGGAATGAAGGGTTAACACCTTCCACCCCGCCCCCGCCCGCTGGGCGCCCCCAGAGTAAGCCTTGAGCACATTACGTCATCGTCCCAGCTGTCTCTCCCCCACCCTAGCCCCGGTCCCCCCAGCCCGCTTGGGTGGCGGGTAGAATCAAAACTGGACCCCAGCACTGGGGCCCGGAGGAGTATGGAGATCGTTCACGTCGCGTTTCTCCCAAGCCCCTTACGAAGGCGGCTACCGAGGCTCGCGAACTGCCCAAGTACGGAGTGTATTTTACAAACTCTGCGCCCTTGCACCTGCCGCGACCACGCGGTTACTCCAGCTGCCTCACCCCGGGTACCTCAGAATCTCCTGCAGTCCTTTAAAATAACGCCAGTGCCCGGAACCACCACAGGCATTCTGAGGTGGGTTCCGAGCACATCTTGACAAAGTTCCGCAGGGATTTTGAGGCGCAACCCACCCACGGATTCCCACTCCTTCAGCCACCGCACTTCCAGTGTTGCAGTTGGTCACGATGTAAACAACTGTGCAGGTTTCTAGGAATTTATACTAAGGAATAAACGTGTGAGTGCTCAGAGAAGTGTGCCCTCAAAGGAGCTCTTCAGAGTCCGCTGTAACTGGGAAGCCCAATAAGGACCTGATGAATATACCTGTTGACAAAGACTTCCGCGATATATTGTTAAAAGGGAACACTATGTTTTCCTGCTAGTCTGTGAGAGGTAGCAGTTGCTTTGCGGTCAAGACTTAAGAGTTCAAAGGCTGGGTGGAGGCAGCCATGTGGATTCACTTACAAACCGTGTGACTTTGGGCTGGTTAAATAACTTTTTTTTTCCTCAGTTTTTTTAGCTCTAAAATGGAAGGAACAGTGCACCCTTGTAGTGGTGAAGATTAAGTGAGATCATCTGTACACTCATTTGACAATATTTATTGAACATTTCTGTGGCAGGCAGAGAGACAGTTCCTGCCCTCTGAGAGCTTCCAGTCTGATGAAGAAAACAGGCACTGATATTTAAGACAAAACCTAAAATTATGAGGAGAGAACTGCATCTGGCATAGCTAGGGGAACACACAACACACACAAAGGCCCTGAGGCAGAAGGAGCTGATGCAAGCCAGCACTTGGAATAAGTCCTGACACACAGTGCCCATACAAGGTAGCTACTGTATCACATGAAGGACAAAAAGGATGGAAGGCCCAAGAGCTGAGTGTCAGTGATGGTTATGGGAATGGTGGGATTTAGGGTGAATTTTACTTTTTTCTTGGTATTTCAGTATTACTTAAATTACTTTTTATAATTAACATATATAACATAATAAATAAAGTACCTTATTTGGGGGAAAAAAGACAAGAAAGTCCTTTTCATTGTTTACATGCAGGAGGGTTGGTATAGATTATACTAGTCTCACCCTGAAACAGAAAACCAAACCCTGCTGCCCTGCTCTGGACTAGAAACTGAGCTGGACAGTGCCACCTGCAACTCCACCATTCAGTGGCTCTCACAGAGCTCCCCACAGTGGGGGGTGACTGTCTGCTGGCATACCATATGACTCACTTTCACTTTGGTCCAATGCCTTCCCATCCCAGAGCCTCAGTAACCCTCTGCAGAGGGCTACCTGAGTACCAGGAGGTCAGGTAAATGGGCACAGTGCCTCCCACTCTGCAGCTGTTCCCATAGCTCCCAGCTGGAGCTGCCCGGGGAAGAGAGCAGAGTGGTTCTGTTTGTACCTTTGAAGGTGTCAGATGGGAAAACTTGGGCCCACTGGAGGGTGGAGAGGAAGGGATCAACCAAGATGGTGAGAAGTGAAGGTATAGAAGGAAGAATCCAGGAGGATAAAGATGCTAAATGGGACAGAGGTGAACACAAGTTAAGACTGGGCTCCTCTCTTTGGCTGTGCATATAGTGGGTGCTCAGCAAATCTACGGGATGACCAAAGAACCATCAGAGAAGGGCTCTTGTCACTGAGAAGCCAGGCCCCAACCTCAGAGAAGCAGTTTAGGGCTGGCCAGACGGCTCAGACATTATCAAATTCATTACACCAATGAAGCCACAGCACAGGGAAGGGGTGGGCCAGGGTCACTCCGCAAGTCTGATGGGCTAAGACACTGGGTCTCCCTTGGGCACTGTTAGTGGTAGAGGGTTGGGGATAGTTGTGTGTCTCTCCCCTGGCTTGGCAAAGTCAAAGAGACAGAGCTAGAATTCCCCCCAGAGCCCCTCCCTTCTCTGCCTGGAAGGGATATGACAAGGGCGGCAGCCCACTCAGGGCCTAACTCCCTCTGCAGCTTCCCTGCTCCATGGCCCTGGTCTTTTCTTACACACCTCCTGACACAGGGAGCTTGCTATCTGATCAATCCAGCTTGGAGTAGCCCTACCATTACAAAGCACAGCCTCCTGCAGAGCTGCAGCCTGTCCCCCAAGAGCCCCCACCTGCAGGCTATGGTCTCCCTGCGCTGCCAGAGAGGACAAGTTGATTCTTCCCCGAGCCTGCTCAATGACTTCCCTGGATATCTGAGGACAGAAATCACGCTGCTCCAAGGCTGTCTTGGGCTAAACACCCTCCCAGGATACTTCTGGTCCCTTCTCAACACTGATCCCTTGTCCATGACAGTGCTGAGAAGGGAACTGGAGGTCAAAGCCAAGCCCCTGCTTTGCTGCCCCGCCAGGGCTTGAGGCTCCTCTGAGGAGGAGGAATATCCTCTAAGGTGGTCTCTACATCTGAGGGCCCCCATCCCCTGACCCAGGCCCCTCTCACCTGCCCCATGGAGAGGCTCCCTGGGGCCCAAACCAACCTGCTAGCCCAGAGCATTTGCTGGCTTTTATTGTCTCTGCAGGGGACAACTGTGCCAGGCAACTCGGTGACACAGTGGGGCCAGCAGCAGGCATGACACCTCCACACATGGCTCAGAGCCTAGCTCTGCTGCCTCGCCAGGAAGGGCAGCAGCCAGCCGGCCAGCGGTCCTAACCCAGCGGGAGAGTCCAGCCCAGGATCCCTCCTGCTCCCCCCAGAGTCTCTACAGGGTTAGGTCTGCAGCGCCCTCTGAAGGCTCCCTTGGCACCCCTCCAGGAAGGTCCCTGGGGAGAAATGCAGCCCTCTGCAGCCCAGTCCCTTCAGCTGGGGCTCAGAGCCGGCTCCAGGGGGCTGAGCAAACTCGGCTTCCCCTCTCACAGGAGCCAGCTCTCACCACCAGTCATACCGCTGCATTCTCCTCTTCCTCCCGACTGGCCTCCTCCTGGCCCCCTGAGCCCTGGGCTGCTCCAGAGCTATAACTCGGACTGGGATCTTGAGATCCGAGGGCCTTTTCGGATCTCTTTCCGCTTCTCCTCTTTCTTCCGGCGTTTCTCCTCTCCTCTCAGGGCCTTCTGGAAAGGGTCAGTGCTGGTGCTGAACTGAGGGGAAGAACAGAGTGGTCTGATTAAGTCTGCTGGCAGCAAAGAGTTCCCTCTGAGCTAGGCTGCTGTGGGGACAGGAAGGTCACTGAGACACAGGCCCTGCCCTCGGGCAGCCCGCAGACATGGAGATAGTTAAATGGGCTTGGGGAAACTGCTGAGCGGGTCTTGGAAGATAAGCAGGAGCTTGCCAAGCAAACAGGACGAGGGACGAGTACATTCCAGGCAGAGGGACAGGTGCTGAACCTACATAGCGCATCTGAGAAACAACAGAAAGACTCCACTCAGGGTGAAGGGGCTGAGTGCCGAAGACCACCACAGACTCCCAGAACCCCGAGGAAGAGATGGCAGCCGGCAAGAGTAAGACAACAGGGGTCCTGCCAATTGTGAACAAGTTGCAACGTCTAGGCAAGGGAGTGTACGGGAAGCAGGTGGGCCAGAGGTTAAACCGGCAGAGCCTGAAAGAGGTGGAAAGACGACAACAGTGGTGCCCAGACTCGTGGCTTCCACAGTGGATGCACGGTGGTACCCAGTGAGGAGATGGGAACACAGGGCGAGCTGGGCAGGAGGATGAGGACTTCAGCCGGGGTCATCCCCAGGCCCTCTGCTCTTCTTCCCCCACTCTCCAGACTGGCTCATCTGACCACAGGGCTTCCGTTCCACCTCTATGGTCAGTTACCACTCAAATGTGCATCTCCCTATCTAAATGCCTGTCTGACACCTCCACTAATGTGCAAACGTGCCCCAAGCCCAGCATGGCTCCATCTCCCCAAAACCCAGTCCCCTTCCAGAGTCTCTGTCCTCATGAACAGCAGTGCCCCACAACCCAGTCGAGGCAAGCAGGGCAGAGACCAAGCATTGCCCCCACCCCCATCCCTACCCCTCACAGTCCATTGCCAAGGCCTGGCCCATTTTACCCCCTAAGTCTCAAACCCATCTACTTCTCTCTGTCTCGCCTATCCTACTGCTACCCCCATCACCTCCCCCACCGCCCTCCTGATAAATCTGGGCATCTCCCAGGGTCTCTCCACACCCTCTTTGGCCCCTCTTAAGCCATTCTCCTCACTGCAGTTAGCTACTTTCAAAATGTAAGTCTGACTCCTGCTTAAACCCTTCCACGACTCTCCATTACTCTCAGGACAAGGTTTCACACAGCTGCATCTGCAGGTCCACCCTGCCCCCCTCTCCTCCTCCCTCACTTCTGGTCCCTGGGCTCCTTCACTCCCATTTCCAGGCCTCTGCACGTGCTGTGGCTCTTCCCAGCCCCCACCCCCTCTGCCACATTAGCTCCAGCTCAGCTGTCACCGTCCTTGGGGACCTGCCCTGGCTCCCGGCTGGGGCTGCCTCCTCTGTTTCCTTCTCAGTGCTTCTCCCCTGCCACCAGCTGCCTCTGTGACCACCTGCTTCGTGCCTGTTGCCCCCACTGGACCACACTCTCCACGAGGACAGGCGGATTGTATCGGATGCTGCTCACTGAGCCACAAGCCCCCAGTGCAGGGCCTGCTGGGCTTATAGATGGCACTTAGCATGTATTTTTTAAATGAATGAATGAATAACGTTAGAATATGAGATACGATAGTACCCAAAACTCAGGTAACCTTGTTGTGAGATACACCCATTTTATTTGTTCATACGATAAATCTGATAAATGTCTGATCAAGGTAGATGTTAAAAACAAATTAGGAGCTCCACCTTGTGGAGTAATCCACCTACCATGTTAGACTGAACCACAAGTCTGGAAGATGGGATGAAGCCAGAGAAGTGCAGCCCAGAGAGGGTAAGTGATCTGCTCAAGTCACACAGCTAGTCCCAACTGGGGCTAGCCCCCAGGCCTCCCACTTCCCTGACCAGTGCTTTCCTTATCACACTCTGCCTCCTATCCCTACAAGTTAATTCTGATCCTCTTGGGAGGAAGGAGGAGCTGGGAGACCCCTCAAGCCACAGAGGACTCCACACTCTTGGCTCCGGCTTGGGGAAGGACAAGTCAAGAGATCCTGGCCCCACCAGCCCCAGCTAGGTGGATCAGGAGAGAAACAATGCCTATCCCTTTCCTGGATCCCCTCCCCGCTAGATCTGGCTAATGCCTACTTTAAGTTCTGATGCTAACCTCGAGCGGACCCTTCGTGCTGCCTGACAATCCAGAATGTTTCCCTGGTCTACTCACTCTCCTGCTCTCCTAGACACACCTTCTCCTAGAACCTCCATCACTCCTCCCCTCCTCACTCGCAGCCCATGACCTTGCTTCCTGTTCCAAAGAGAATGGAAACACTCAGAAGACAACTTCCGCAAGCTCCCACCACCATACCCACCAACCCACTTGCTGCTGTGCCCACACCGCTCTTCCAGACTAGGCCACGCCCCCCCCCCCCCCCCCCCCCCCCCCCCCCCCCCCCCCC
>NW_020837952.1:57592954-57785142 GCF_003676395.1 Aethalodelphis obliquidens | reverse complement strand
CCCCCCCCCCCCCCCCCCCCCCCCCCCCGCCGGGCACCAGCTCTCCTCTCCCCCCTCCCTTCCTCAGGGATGAGGCTCCAGCAACTCTCCTACCCCTGCACCATCGGTTCTTCCTCCCTAATAGGTTGGGGGGTCCCATCAACATGCAAACGTGCTGTAGTCTCTCCCATCACACTAAACTTTACCCTGGAACCCACACCCTCCTCCAGCTAGTCTCCCGTTGATCTGCTCCCCTTGAAAACAAAACCTTTATCATAAGCGACAAGGATATACTGTACAACACCGGGAATTATAGCCATCATCTTGTAATAACTTTTAATGGAGTATAGTCTGTAAAAATACGGCATCACAGGCTTCCCTGGTGGCGCAGTGGTTAAGAATCCACCTGCCAATGCAGGGGACGCAGATTCGAGCTCTGGTCCGGGAAGATCCCACATGCCGCGGAACAACTAAGCCCGTGCGCCACAACTACTGAGCCTGTGCTCTAGAGCCCGTGAGCCACAACTACTGAAGCCCGCATGCCTAGAGCCCGTGCTCCGCAACAAGAGAAGCCACCACTGTGAGAAGCCTGCGCACCGCAACCAAGCGTAGCCCCTGCTCGCCACAACTAGAGAAAGCCTGCATGCAGCAACAAAGACCCAACACAACCAAAAATAAAAATAAATTAATTTAAAAAAAAAAACTGAATCACTATGCTGTACACCTGAAACATAAAAAAAAAGAAAAACTCTTCAAAAGCGTCACCCGTACTCGATGGGATGCGTCCACTTCCTTTCCTCTCATTTTCTCCAAACTCAGTCTTTTGTCCCCACCACTCAACCAAAACAGCTTTTACTGAGATCTCTGATGGCATGTCTCCATGCTGCTAAATCCAGTGGCTGATTCTCAGCCTCATCTTCCTTGACCCTCCAGCAGCATCTGACAGGAAGATCACTTCCTCCTTCTTGTCACTCTCCTCACACGGCCTCTGGGAAATTATTCCCTCTTGGGTTTGCTACCCTAGCACTGACTGATCCGTCTTGGGGTGCTCTGCGAGTTCCTCCTCATTCTCCCGTCTCTAAGTGCAGGCACATCTCAGGCCTCAGGCCTCAGACCACTGCTATACCTGCCCTGCCCCCCTGCTACTCTCACATTTGCAGCTCTAGCTTTAAGCTCTCCCCTGAAACCCAGTCATATACCCAGTCGCCTCCTTGACATCTTCATTCAGATGCCCATCAGGTCCAGAAACGAGGCCTTGATCCCCGATCCAGCCCTCGACCTTGTCCCACCAGTCTGCCCATTTTAGAAATGGCAGTCCCATTCTTCCACACACTCAGGTAAAAAATCGTCGAGTCATCCTTAATGCAGCTCTTTCACTCCAGATCTGCTTCCTTAGTGAATTTTATTGGCTCTGCCTTCAAAACAACCAAAATCTGACCATTCCTCGCCAGCACCATTGTTGTCACCCTGGTTCAAGCCACCATTAATTCCCAAATAGACAAGCACAGCATCCTCCTTACCAGTATCCGTCTCCTCCCTGGTCCCCCTCACTATTCTCCACACAGCAGCCAGGCTGATCCTTTAAAAGGATAAGTCAGAGACCCTCACCCTGCTCCTATGTGTCTTGGAGCCAAAGCCCTTGAGAAGACATGCAAGGGTCCTGTGCTCTGGCCTACAACTCTGACCTCACCCCCTCTCACACTCCCCACCCTTCCAAATATGCTTCCAATTCAGGGCCTTTGCACTTGCTGCTCCTTCAGCCTGGAATGTTCTTCCCCAGAGACAGAGCTGGCTCCCTTGCTGTTTCACGTCTTTGCAGTAAGAACCTTCTGTGTCCAAGTCATGTGAAATAGCAACTGTACTCCCATGTTACCCCTGGAATTCCTTAACCACGTTCCTCTGTTTTTCTCCGTAGCCCTTATCACCACCTATCATATATTTTTTATTGACTGTCTATCTCCTACAACTAGAATGCCATTCCCAGGAGGGCAGAGCTAGAACGCTTCTCTAGTGGCTGGGATTCAGTAGATACTCACTAAACGTTGAACAAATGCATGTGCTATGCCTCTGAGCCTTTGTGCAAGCTGGTCCCTCTGCCTGGGAAGATCTTCCCTGAGCTGGTCAACCCCGCACTTCTTACTTATGCCAGAGCCTCCACCCCCTACTTCCATAGGCTCCCTCGCATGGGTCCTTCCCTCTTGCACTGGTACAGAGATCATGCTAGATTGGGACTGTGTTTCTCTGCTACCTTCCCCAACAGACGGTGAGCATCTTCAGAGCAGGGAGAGGGCCAGCTCCCTCTGGACTGGGACAGTGGCCAGCACGAAGCCTGATACAAGTTAGCTCTAGTGATGGGTATGTAGTAGGAGGGGACTCCCAGAACACCCACTGGTATGGAGAGAATGCCCAAGGTGAGCGGAGCAAACCTGGACTGTTGCTGGTGGACAGGTCCACACGGGATACCAAAAAGTTGAGTAAAATCTTGGGACCGTCCCCAGCCAATAAAAGGAAAGTATGTTGTTTCTGAGGTATGCCCAAGCAGAGCACATTATGATGAAGCTAAATTACATCTACCCTGGAGCCCATTCTCTCAGTGCCCCATGCTCTCACCCTCCTCGTGTGTGAGAGGCATTCATAATCTGCAGGGCAAGAAGAGCCAGTGACACAGCAAAAAAAGCATCTCCACGGGAGCCCCCTCATTGGGAAAGGCAATCTGCCATGGCCTTGAGCATCCCTGCATGTTCTTGCCGTGTAACCAAGAACCCAGTCCTGACTGTTCTTACCCAGGCCATTTATTAGGGTTGTGACTGCAGCAAGCAACCTTGAAGGATGTGTCATCTTGGTTTTACATGAAGGGGAGGCAGCTACGCTAGTGTGGAAAACCATATCCCCCACTCCGTCACCTGAAGCAAAGCCACTAGTTCAACAGGGCCCTCGAGTCAGAGGTTCCTCTGAATAGTCAGGTCTGTCCTCTGATTGTTCACCTAAATGAAGAGCTAATGGTGCTGTGCAGAAGAGTTAACATAGCTGGCCTCACTGCTATCTTTTAGAAGGCTTGCTTCCAAGGTTGGTCCTTGGCTGGTGTCTGGGAACTTGGTTTCTGGGAGGGATTCCCATCACCCTAACTGATAAGAGTGGCTCACTGCACCTAAACTGTGCAAAAATGTGGTTTATGCTAAACACCCACTTTCCTTCTGGAGTCTGGAATTTGGTATGTGCTAGGCAGAGGGTGCCTACGTGACCAGTTCCCAGTAAAAACTCTGGGCACTGAGTCTTTAACAGGCTCTCCTGATAGACAACTTTTCACACGTATTTTTATAACCTGTTGCTGGGGGAATAAATTGTGTCCTGTGTGACTTCACTGGGAGAGACTCGTGGAAGCTTGTATCTGGTTTCCCTCAGACTTCACCCAAGAAGCATTTTCCCTTTGCTGATTCTACTGTGGATCCTTTCACTGTAATAAATCATAGCCTCGAGTACACGTACACACTGAGTCCTGTGAGTCCTCCTAGCGAGTCATCAACCTTGGGGCGGCTTTGGGAACCCTCGGCACAGGTGACCACGGGCAGCAGCAGCCATCTGGCCCCAGGGATGACACTGGAAGACCAACTGCCATAAAGGCTAGTAAGACAACAATCTGAATTAAAAGCCGTCACTCTTGCCTAGACAATATTCCTAATGACCAAGCATGCTGTATTCTTACTGACTGTTGTCAGTGTCCTAGCCATCTGGTCTGCCAGATGAGCAGGCTACAGACTGGCAGATCAAAGATGGCCATCCCTCCTGGGGGCCATGAACTGTGGAAACAAACTGTGGTTGACAATGGGGCAGTCTGGGCCACTCGCTTAGATGCTCATAGCCAATTCTCTAATGAGACCAACCAGAATCAAAAGGCTGATCAAGCCTACACAGCCCAGTTGACTGGCACTGCCACCTACATGCATCATTGTACTAAGTGTGGCAATACACTCACCACCATGGACTGACACAAAGCAGAGGACTCCGTATTTCTGGTTCAGCTACCTAGAGTCCCTGGTTGGAACAGTATGGCCCAAGATCGTTAGAATAATGACCACTTGAGGGACTTGCCCTGGCGGTCCAGTGCTTAAGACTCCACGCTTCCACTGCAGGGGTCACGGGTTCGATCCCTGGTTGGAGAACTAAGATCCTGAATGCTGCGTGGCACGGCCAAAAAAAAAAAAAAAAAAAAAAAAGAATAATGACCACTTGGTTGAGTACGCTCCTTGCCAAGTCTCCCTGTAGTGGCCCATGTGGGCCAAGATGGGAGATATGTGTCTGTAGAAATCTTGCAAAAATGCCCTTGTCCCACTCACATATGACCCTTCTGAACAAAAAGTCTAGGTGAAAGTAGGGAATAATTGGAGAAAAGTGAAATTATAGGTCCTGGGATGTGACATGTTGATTTTGTACCAATAATCTGGGGAGGGAGTGCCTTAGATCCCAGGAGGTGTGTGGAACAATTAATCCTCTTTGTCCTTTAGATCCAGCACTGCCGCCTGGCAAAACAATCCTAGGGTCCACCCAAGCCAAGCGGCAGCTCCAGCTGAGAGTCAGACCAGCTGTCCAGTGTGTCATTCTCAACCACGTGATGGGAAAATTCACATAGACGCAGTCAGTCCTGAACTATTCTGCTGTGTCTGATACCATCAAAGGCAGCTCCCAAAGTAACCCTGTGTAGACACACAGACCAGAACAACCTTGTTTCAATCTGACATACAAATTCATCTGCTTCTCCTGATCCCTGAGTGACCCTGGTTATGCCACATAGGGCAACTGAGGCTGCAACTCAGCAGCAACACTGCCTCCAGAGCTCAGCCAAACAATGCAATGGTGACCCAAATCAAGTGGTAACATGTAGGAGACAGTGGGCCACAGAATGCCTCTCCACTGGGGATGAGCGTTGCTTTGGGTCTATCTCTTGGCCCCTATAATCACTGGCAATGGCATCAAAGATCAGCAGCTCAGTCTAAACCCTTGTATGGGTGGTAACAGATGATAGACTGGTCTTAGACGGCATGCTGATTTTCGAATGTAAGACCTACTGCCCCCGCCCCCCCAGGACTTATCAGAGCTGGCTAAGTCCAGGACCCTGGAGCATAGGGTTGAGATCAACACTGCGCATGGCCTCATCCTGCTGCTTAGAGTCCTACTGACAGGAGTCTGAGACAAGCTGAACAAACGTGGTCCTAGTCTCTACTGATCAGATTAATCATGGAATAGGACACTAATGTAGAAATGTGAGTTAAGCCAAGACACGTAGGGCTGATGGATGGACCGTGGGGAGGTGATCTCCATCGCCCTGCACATTCTTGCTGGTACACCAGACCACTCTGTACCTGGGCCATTTCTCAGGTTGTGTTTGCAGAAAGCAACCATGAAGGATGAGGTGATGTCTGCCTGCAAAGACTTGGTTTTCTTCTGTTCATTATAAAGGTGGTGAATTTCCCAAGCTTGGTGCTTCTAGACTTGATGCAAACCCACTGCATGGGTGGCATTTGCCTGGGCCCCTCTGTGTCACCCTCCTGGGACTTGGGGAATACGGGAAACCCACATGACCAGGCCAACAGCAACTGCTTTTGCTGCAATAAACTCTGATGTCTCTAACCTGTCAGCATCCATGAAACAGCAGCAAAATCCTAAACCTTCAGAGGTCCCTCCCTACACCTGAGGAGAGCTGGTGATTTGAGGAGTACAGTGCTCTGGCCCTTCCTCCCTGCCGCTCAGGCCCTGCCCTGCCACCTCTGATCTCTTCCTCCCCTCTACTGTGTGTCCGTTACCTGTCGTGCTTCCCCTGCAGCCTCCAGCTCTCAGAGCCCACCTCAGCCCCTAGGAGGAGAACATGTGCAGGAATGTGGGACAGAAGCCTGGCTGGGTGCTCAGAGGCTCAAGGGCAGAGAAGCATGGCCTGACCTCCCATGGCTTCCCTGACATTCGCCTGATGGGCACAGTGCCTACCGTACACTGGGATGGATGTGTTCATAGCCTCTGACTGGCCCTCACAGCTGAGGTCCACACCGCATGGACAGACAGGGAGCTGAGGCTAAGACAGGGCCAGCAGCTTGCCCAAAGGTACCAGTGAGCGAGTGATACTCAGGCCCAGACCCAGGCACTTCTGGCTCCAAGTCCAAAGCCCTCACACTCCACTCTAGGTGACCCAGCCCCTGCAGGCCCTGGCCTCCCAGGGCTCAGCAGAGGCCAAGCAGACATGGCCACAGGTCCCAGCAGCTCACCTCTGTGTGGTCTACTTTAAATGGGTTCTGGAAGTCAGAGTCTTTCTCGCTGATTCCCAGCTCCTGGGCCATCTGCGGATGAGGAAAAGCTAGTCATCCTCTGCCTTCTCCTGCCTCCTGCTCACCCAAGGGCCACCCCCTTCGAGGCCTGAACAAATGTGGGCCAGGTGGTGACCCCTAGGGACGCAGGTCAGCATAGAACCCCGTGAAAGGGCACCTCAAGGTGGCCCAAGGCTTATCACAGAAAACGCAACCAAAGGCTGACATTCAGGCCTCACTAAAGGCAGATGCGTGGCTCACAGCATACCACCAGACAGAGGGCTCCCGGACCTCCTCCACCCCAGTCCTTACCAGGCGGAGGATGGGCGAGTGGGGGCCCTGGTCAAAGACGCCCGACTGGTTGCAGAAGCTGATGCCCCAGCGGATGAGGAGGTTCCAGTTGGAGTTGTGGTCAAAGCAGTGGTGCACGATCCTTGGGAAGCGCAGCACCACATCACCGAAGAAGGCCGTGTTCTCCACCACTTGGGAGAAAGCTGGTAAGAGGACCCTGATGAGTGGCCAGGGGAGATGCCCTTCTACAGCCCTCCTGGCCAGCCCTACGCACCCTCCAGAGAACAGAGGCAAGCCCACTAATCAGAGAAGGGGAACGGTGCCTGAGGCCCACAGGCTGCTGACCACATGTACAGTGCATGCTAAGGGCTTTATGTCTACCAGGTCACTGAATCATCAAAACCACCTTTAGAGGGAGATGTGTCTGCTATTCCCATTTCTCACATGGGAAACTGAAGCTGACGGCTCGTGAGTAGCAAACCTGGGCTGCAAACCCAGGGCTGACTCCAAAGGACATGCTCTTTCCCCTGTATCTCACAGCTCAGAAAACTCGTTTGCCATGGGGACCAGAGAGGTGGGTGTCATTTTGCATATGGAGGCATATGCAGCCCATGAGGCTTCGCTGGGCCTAACCTCCCCAACTTGGTATCCTAATGTCCAGAGCTGGGCCCTTTTGTTAACACAACTACAGTGTCTGTGAGGGGTCAGTTCTGTTAGGATGGCCAGGGAACACATCAGGGTTTGTTTTCTTTTTAGCGTATGCCCAATTTTATTTTAAATGCTTAAGTTCTTATTTTGAAATAATTTTAGACTTACATAATACACCACAAAATTCCTTCACTGGGCTTCCTCTAATGTTATCATCTTATATAACCATTGCACAACTATCTAAACCAGGAAATTAACATTGATACAATACTATTAATCAACCCACAGACCTAATTTGAATTTGGTCAGTTTTCCCACCAATATCCTTCCTCTAGTCAACAAATCAGTTTAGACTGAGTTTAGTGTCCATTATGGTGGCAGGTCCCCGAACCCAGGCTAGCATGAAGAATAGTAACTATACACCCAGCCCTGGTGGCAGCCCCTGTTTGAGTGACCCCTATAGATAAGGCCCAGGCAGCGCTCACCAGCACTGGCCAGGCCACACAGAGATAAGCAGACTCCTACAAAGATATGCCAGGTTGGGTCTGAGACAAGTGGGGCAGGGACCCCTGGGCTTCAGAACGATCTTGAACCGCAAAGAACTCAGGAGTTCGCTTGGTTTACAGGTAAGAGCCAGGCAAACCGCCTGTCCTCTTTCACGTGGAAACTAGAGGGAATAGTGCCTTCCTCAGTTATCGTGGAGATTAGAGATATTTGTAACGTGCCCAACATTCAATACGTAAAAGCTCCTTCCGTCCTGTCTCAGACAGTGCGACCTAACAAACTCTACTGTTAGAACGTAACCAGTTAATGCGGAGAAATTACCACGGAAGAGAAATTCTTGGAAAAGGAGATGAAGGGATTCAAAATATTCTTTTATTTATCTATGTTGGTCTCACCTTGTCTCAAAAAGGATTTAAGGGGGTTGAAGCTTTTAGAACAGTAGTAAAGAGTGAAGGTAACTGCTCCCATGGGCCAGTCACTTCAACAGGCCTCAGTTCTTTCTCCTATAAATGGGAACAACCCTTGCCATCTCTACCAGGAGGGTCAGGGTGGTGAAGGCAAGGATTTCTGGAGGGGAAGTGGGCAAAGGCTCCTCTCTAGTTCCCCCGTCTCAAAAACCTAACCACACGACAGAATATATGTGTCAGGGACACAGAAACTGGCTCTGAAACGAGCCGAGAAACACTCGGAGAATCATATACTAAGTGCCCAACTACCCAAAGAGACTCCTTGGAAGGTGCCACAAGAGGGTACTTCCAGAGAGAGAAAAGAGTGACAAGAACAAGAGGGAAGGAGCAGCTAGAGAAGATCAAGGATGGAGCGGGGAAGAGGAGAGGGAGAGATTGGGAAGACCATACCATCCTTCAGTTTCTCGTCCTGGGGGAAGGGCCCATCTGGGAGCACATCTGCAGCAATGAGCACTGTCCGGGAGTCCTCCAGCACCTGAGGGAACCCCACCTGGGCTGAGTGGCTTTGAAAAGGTCTTCCCAGACCGGCCCCAGCCCCATTTACTTCAACCCTACTTCAGATCTTCTGTGAGGGGCTTCCCTGGTGGTGCAGTGGTTAAGAACCTGCCTGCCAACGCAGCGGACACGGGTTCGAGCCCTGGTCCAGGAAGATCCCACATGCCGCGGAGCAACAAAGCCCGTGCGCCACAACTACTAAGCCTGCGCTCTAGAGCCCACGAGCCACAACTACTGAGCCCGCGTGCCACAACTACTGAAGACTGTGCTCTAGAGCCCGTGCTCTGCAACAAGAGAAGCCACCGCAATAAGAAGCCTGTGCACTGCAATGAAGAGCAGCCCCTGCTCGCTGCAACTAGAGAAAGACCGCGCATAGCAAGGAAGACCCAACGTACTCCAAAATAAATAAATAAATAATAAAATAAATTAATTATATAAAAAAAAAATCTTCTGTGCATGCGCTTCCCCCTCATTGAACACCATCCCCTTGGGGAACTCCTATGCATCCATCAGTGCCCAGATCAAAGACCAGGCCTGCCATGAGCTGCCCCCTGCCTGCATGCACCTTAAAGAGCCCCTTGAGCATGACATCAAGGATCTTGTACTGCTGGTGGACATCATTCAGCTGTGCTAGGTTTTTCAGCGCCAACAGCTGCTCCCGCCGCTTCACCTCAAACATCTTCTTGTCTGAGCAGCATTAAGTTAAGGAACTGGCACCAGTTGTCCTGCCTGGATAATCCAGTGGTCCCGATCGAGAGGGCCCACCCTGGCCAGCAAGTCTCTGCCAGGGGCATAGATGTGCATGCCTGGGACTCCCCAGGGAACGGATACACTCTCCGAGAAGCATATGAATCCTGCAACATATCATTCATCCACTTCACAGAGGATTCCACACCCGACAACCTGAATACAACCCTCAGGACCTGGCTCCTGCCCTCCCCTCCCCGTAGTCTTTCCCCAGTCTCCTACAGCCACTCACTGCTCCCAGAACCTCCACCCCTCTGCTCACACTGTATACTCTGCCTGGGGTGCCCCCCACCCTTCTCTATGAGTTTCTATTCTTTCAAGACCCAGCCCTTGGGTAGGCAGCCCAGTATGCCAGGGCTTGGTCTCCAGCCAGGGTCTCACCCAAAATGAATGAGGCACATGTACAATCCTCAAGAGTCCTCATGGCTCTGAGATATATGCCTTGTCTTCTCAATTTAACATATGGGGAAACTGAGGTTCAGAACAGAACTGACTTGATCAAGGTCTGGTTAGAGCACCTTACTTTTTCTCCCCTGTTCCTATTAGGGGGTTCTGCTCCATCCCTGGAATCTCCCAAGGGGTTGTGGGTATAGAGAAACCTCATTTATAGACCCCTCAAAAACACCTCCAATCCCAAAGGATACAGATCTCCAGGCTTGGGTCCAGGGAGGTCCTCAGGGTGTCTGTGACTCCTGTCCCAGACAGTAGCAGGACAGAGAGGAAGGCCAGGAACTGAAGAAGGTCCATATCCAAGACTCTGGAGCTAGGGGAGTAACCCAGAGAAAGAAGGTGAGACCCAGAGCTTGGTGTTATATGAAACAGAAAGTGAGTTGAACAGCAACTTCCCCTGATAATGACACAGCCTCCAAACACCAAGAACCCAGCTTTGGGAAGCCCTGGAGCCCCAGTTCCTAGCCCAGGGCCAGTGACCAACAGACACAAAATAAAGACATGGGATGATAGGAGGGAGGGAGAAAGATAAAGTCAGCAAGGCAGGGATACTTAGAGAACAGGGATCAACGCCTGGAACCCTGCACTGGAGCTCTGGCTCTGCCTGACTTCAGGACCTCGGGCAAATTGCTCAGCCTCTCTGAGCTTCATCTTCCTCACTGCAAAATGCGGATAAGAAGTCATCTCCCTGTTGCAGAGACAGAAGGCTGGGTGAGGCACTGTGCCTGAGGAAGGAGGGCCTGGTCAATATCATTGCCTCTCAATTCTCCATCCTGGCCTCTCAGGAGGCCCAGGCAGTCAGAGATGTGAAACTTTTGGGGCTTCCCACCTTTCCTGACTTCTGTCATCAGAAAGGAAGAAGGGGTGCAGGCTGGGAAGGGAGGCAAGACAGTCTTGGGATAAGACGGCTGTTATTCTCTTAGGAACCATAGGAACCACCTATGTTCCTATGGAACCATAGGAACCACCTATGTGGGATAAGACGGCTGTTATTCTCTTAGGAACCACCTGTTCCTATCTAGGCAACATTCCCCAATTACCTACTGAGTACCTGTCACGTTCCAAGCACTGTTCTAGAGCCGGGAATACGGCAGTGACAAACAAAATTCCCTGCACACTGGTACTTTCATCCCTAGTAGGGTTAAGAGAAACCAATGAAGTTGTAAAACAAGCACAGAAAGATAAGAGGGAGTCAGCAAAGTGCAATCTTAAATACAGTAGTCAGAGGCAGCCTCTACTCAGATAATAGCTGCCCAGTTTTACCAACGTGGAGACCAAAGCACAGAAAAAGGAGGAGACTGCCCAAAGTCACTCATGGGTTCTCAGGCTAAACCAAGAGTCTTAATAAGCACAGGCTATCTCAGAGCTGGCCACTGTTCTATTAGGACACCTAGGTGTGTCCCAGAGATGCTCAGTTATTGACAGTGAGACCCCACACAGATCAACCAGAGAACCGCCCCCATCCCACGCTGATGAGACAACTGAAGCCTAGAGAATGGGAAGAAACAGTTCAAGCTCACCCAGAGCCCTTACCTTCCACCGTCACGCTCCAGACTCAAGGGAACCAAACACTGGTTAAGGCAGAACTTGGGGTCAGGGGAAATCAGACAGCCGGTAATGACTGAAGCAGGAAGAAGTGGGAAAAGAAAGCCGAAAAAGCGGACTGCGTGAGGCAGATCCTGCTGTCTCTACTGTTACTCCCATTTATCCGCCTCTCAATCCCGCTCCCTGCCCCATGAGTCCCCAGAGCTCTTCCCGGCTGGGCGTGCGACTCCGAGGCCATTCTGCAGAGGTGGCTTGGTGGTGGATCCTGAGCCGGCAACCCGGGCTCGGAGACAAGGGTCGCTGCCCCTAGCCTTTAGAGCTCCGGGAAGAGAAAGTCTTTCTAATGAGAAGAGGCGTCCGGGTCCGCGAATCCCAACCCCCACCCTGTGCAGCCAGTTCTGGGCCCTCGGTCCCTCCCCCGCCCCCCCCCCCCCGGGAGCCTGCCCGCCCGGCGCCCCCGCCCCCACCTACCAGGCCGGGCGGGTGGGTGGGCGGGCGGACAGGAGTCAGCGTGCGCCTGAGGGTCCGCAGACGACCGGCAGAGGCGCAGAACCTCAGTATCCCAGAGAAGCCTCGCAGGAACTGCCAAGCACCGCCCCCGCCCAAAGATCGCGGGCCGCGACTACCGCTCCTTGACCTAACTTCCGGCCCCGCCCAGTAGGCTCCAGCGCTAGCCCTGCCCAAGGTCCGTGGGAATTCGGTCCCGCCCACCCTGCGTGGCGGCTTGCGCACTTGCCGCGTTGAGGTGTGGTTGGAGGAGATAGTCAGCCTGCGGTGTGTGTCGGACGCATCAGCAATGAGGCCCTGAGCCCTGCAGGCTGGGCGGCCTCCCCAGCGCCCTCCCCGAAACTGTTTCGTTAGCTGAGTGTTTTTTATTTTTTTTTTAATATTTATTTGGCTGCACCGGGTCTTAGCTGCGGCGCGTGGGATGTTTAGTTGCATGTGAGAACCTACTTCCCTGACCAGGGATCAAACCCCGGCGCCCTGCATTAGGAGCGGGGAGTCTTAGACACTGGACCACCAGGGCGATACCAGCTGCGTGTTTTTTAAACTGCAGTTGTCAAGATCAGTTTAGTGGGTCGTGGCTAACACTTTTTTCTTTTTAAGTAACGTGCAGTGCAGAGTTGGGGCATACCCTGCTCGCCCCTCGGATCCACCAAGTTCTAACCCAAGTTCGTGGGTTCCTTCCCTGTCCTATCATTAGGACGGAGTTCAGCCCAGTTTTGTGTAGGGTCAGTCCAGCCAGACCCAAGGGCTAGCCAAGTACAGGCACCAGGGCCCTGGCAGACAGGCAGGAAGGGAGTTAAAGGCCCTGGTGAGCTGAGCTCAGAACACGTGCGGGCAGTTGTGGAGGGCAGACATTGAAAGACGTGTGTGCACAAATACATGCTCTGAGGAGAGCCGGGAGAGAAAGGAACACTGGGGACCTACTTTAGCCAGGGAAGAGCTGAGCTGGGCAGTTTCCCTCAGCTAGGAAAGCTGAGGTTTTGACCTGCTCACCTTCCTTGCCTGGAAATTGTACCTCTCTCCACTTTCACCTGAGGTGAAGCAGCAGGTAAAGTACTTCCTAGAGCACTTGGACCACAGCAGCACCAAACACATGGCCTTTCTCTGCCCCTTCTGCCCCAAGGATGGCCTGACTGACGTCTTCAACTGAGGTAACCAGCTGGTGTTAGCAGAACAAATCCCTCCCCTTCTCTCCCTGAGGCCATCCATCCTGGCTGAGGAACCAGCTGGAGAGAGCCAAGGTAAGTCCAAAGGGAAATGTTTTTGGAGAGCCCACACAGGCATCTGAGTATATCACTATTTCCTATTTCAACAATGGAGTAAATGGCTCCAGATGCACGGCTGCAGTTGTCATCCATTTCCCCCAAACCAGTGTGCCCTGACTTTGTCTTCTCCAGGTCTCAGTTCTGTTTCTGGGCCTTCAGGTCCTGAGATCAGTCTCTGATGTGGGACAGGGATACAGCCACTCCTCCCAGGCAGCTGGCAGCAAACATGAGAGGAGAATAGCAGAGAGGTGGGGCCAGCCATGGGAGAACCACACTTCCAGGGCCCAAAAAGGCAAAAACAGACAAGAGCAGAGGTGCACCTGAGAAGAGTGGGATGGATTCTAAAACTGGGACCTGAACACCTGGGCTGGGTAGTTGCTATACATCAGGGAACGTTCCATGGAAAGGGTTAGGAGGAGAGCCAGGGAGGCCACACACACACCTCCAGACCACAGGGTCTCTGGAGCACCCCAACAACCCCTCAGAGGGCCAGTGAGCACTGCCCACAGCCCCAGGCTTTCTCAGGGATGTGCCAGTCACCCAGCACCCTCCCCCACCGTGTTGTGCTTAGGGCAGCATCTATGCCAACCGGGCTTGGGCAACTTTCTCCAAAGCTCCTGGGGAAGGACTACCTCCCTTCTGAGTCTGGTGATATGACTTTGGAGATGGTCATGTCTGGGGTCAGATCCTGATGCTATCACTGTGTGATTCTGGGCACGTCATTTAACCTCTCTGAGCTAAGTTACAACTGTGTTAACACTCGTAGCTACTGTGAGGATTAGATACAGTGCATGTAACATGACTGGCCCTCGGTAGGAACTTAATAAACAGAGCAAGTCATTGTCCTTGCTACCACTGTTAATTCTTCTCGCTGACCCCTGCTTGCCGTAGAAGACAGGGCTGTAGACAGTGCAACTCTCTGTCCTGAAGCATGACGTTATAGCTTCCCATTACCTGGGTGACCCTGCTCAGGTCAAAGCTCCCAGATGCAAGAAAGGATACATCATGTCCTGTAGGGGCGGCTGGGCCGTGGAGGCCCTGGGGGAAGGACCCTCCAAGGAGGCCTGCAGGGTCTGGGCCATGCTATGATCAGCCAGGAGGCCCATGCTCTGGACCTGCGGGGAGAAGAGGGTAGGGAAGACAGGCTTTCTCAGTGCCCACTCCATAGAGGCCCTCTCTACCCTCCACCCCCTGCACTCCTGACCTCCCACTGGCTGCTGTGGCTAGAGCTCCCCACCTCCACAGGGAAGATGATACAGAGGGTCTGGCCTCACAGTGGCTAAATAGCATCCCCTTTCCACCCACCTGCAGAAAGAAGCCACGCAGAGCCTGGAGTGTGGTGCTGGAGAGGGTAGAGAGGTCAGCCAAAGCTGCGCCTTGCAGAACATGGCCCACCTCTTCACGAGAGAGGATGCTGCTGCTCCGGAACCGCACAAACTGGCCCAGGGAGAGAAGGCCCAAACATGTAGTGATTCGGCATCTCCTTCATTCACAGGTATTTGCTGTGCCCTGCTGGGCTCAGCACTGGGCTGGGGGCATGGATCTGAAGCCCACAGAACTCTGCCTTCAAGAGCTCAGTGTTGGTAGGCAGGGGTGGGGTTGTGTCACAGGAGAGTGAGGTAATGAGGAGGATTGCAAGACCCTGAGAGTTTGCTCTGCTGACCCCTTCAGTCCCGCCACTCCTACCCTGCCCCTCACACTAGACTATGTGTGGTTACCCAGACACACCACCACATTCTCGTATATCTGCTGTTCTCACTTCAATACTGTACCTGCAATACTTTTCCTTCTCTTTGCCTATTAATCCTTCAAGCCTCAGCTAAAATGTTACCTTCACTGCTGAATGTTTTCATTTTATTAAAGAAATACAGGCATTAACTGGGTGCTTACTATATTCTTACTCACTTCTCCCTCACAGCTCTGGCAGAAGCAATTACTCTTTTCTCTGGGTTCCTACACCAACCATTGATTTATTCATTGATCCACTTTACTATCATTCACAGGCTTGCTGCCTTGTTTATTCAGTGGGCACTTACCATGTTCTAGGCACTTAGCATTATCTTCTACTCTTCCATTAATAACCATATTTTAACTATGAATTTCCTTGTCTATCTCCTTCTCTAGACTGAGGGACCTTTAAGGAAGAACATTTGGCTCACTGACATCTTTGGTACCTAGCACAGGATCTGGCAGGTGGTGGGCAGGCCTGGTCAATGTTTCATGAGTGAATGAGAAAGAATGTCTGGGTAGTCTGGGCAGAGGAGATGTGGGCATTCAGAGGAATTCCCTCGGCAGGCTTCTTGTAGGGTGAAGGCTCATCCAGCCCCTCTACCTTCTTGGAGGATGGCATTCTTCAGACCACAGGACCATCCTTTCTGCACTTACCAGGGTCATGAGCCTCAAGATCTCAGCTCTGAGGAAGGAATTCTCTCCAGCATCCAGGAGGGTAAATAGCAAAAACCGATTCCAGGGCTGGGAGGCCACATGGAGTGCTATGGGAAACACCAGTCAACCGTGTGTTGTTAATGCTGCTTTTCTAAAGGCCTTGAAACATTGCTAAAGAAAACTTTCTCCTATTGGCTCAAAAAAGGGTTGCTCAGCAAAGGCAGGGCATTGGACAAGCTGACCCCAGGGCGTTTCTTTCTCCTGGGCTTCTATCCACCCATGCTGCCTGGCACAGGGAGACCACATATCCCACTATTGTGGGAGGCAGGCAACAGGAAGAGCTCTGCCACTTAAGAGCTATGTGACCTTGGTTGGGGCAAGTTGCTTAACCTCCCTGAACCTCGGTGTCCTCATCTGTATGATGGGCATGGTAGTGCCCTTGCAGTATTGTTAAAAGAATTAAACAAAATGAGTGTGAATCAGGGAGCTCCCTGGTGGCCTAATGGTTAGGATTCTGGGCTTTCACTGCCATGGCCTGGGCTCAATCCCTGGTTGGGGAACTGAGATCCTGCAAGCCACATGGCTTGGCCAAAAAAAATGAGTGTGAATCATAGAACAGAGGATGGGAGTCTGGGGTGGGAGGGTGGCAGGTGCTGGCCCCGTCCAATCTCCCCCATGGGAACATCAGAGAATGGGGAGGGTTTCTACCGACGTCTGGACTCCGGGCATGCAGGTAGTCAAGCAAGGCCTCCAGGCAGCCAACACAAGCGTGGGACAACAGAGGGTCCTTCTGCAAGAAAACAACAAAAACAAAAACCCCACAGAAGTTCACGTCCGGTTTTGCTACCAGTGGATTTTGGTGCCAACCAAGAAAAAAACATTTGGTTTTCAAAACAATTTAGATTTCAGAATTTCAGATTTGGGATTGTGGCTCTGTAGATAATCAAGAAATGTTTGTTGGTTTCATCTCTCACCCACACACACAAAGCACGGTGCTTATTATACTGATGATTTACCTACATTTGAGAGACTGTTTTGCTTCAGAAAAGGATGGGCCCTGGGCCCCATTAAGAGATTCACAGATTACAGATTCTGTAAGAGCCACACAGTTTATCTAAGCCAATGCATGTAAATCTTTTTGTAAAGCAGCAGAACCTTTCATCAAACAAAATTTTATGCTCTAATAAGCATAAGAAAAGAACTTAGGGTTAGGGAGATGCAAATTAAAACCACCTTGAGATACCACTACACACTCATCAACAGCTAAAACTGACTGACAGTACCAAGTGTTGGCAAGAATGTGAAGCAATTGGAACTCTCATGCACTCCTGATGGGAAGGAAAAATGGTGCAGCCACTAATGGCAGTCTGATGGCTTTTTTTTTTTAAATTAATTTATTTATTTGGCTGTGTTCGGTTGTCGTTGCTGCACACGGGCTTTCTCCAGTTGCGGCGAGCAGGGGCCACTCCTCATTGTGGTGCGCAGGCTTCTCATTGTGGTGGCTTCTCTTATTACGGAGCACGGGCTCTAGGCGCGCAGGCTTCAGTAGTTGTGGCACGCAGGCTCAGTAGTTGTGGCTCATGGGCTCTAGAGCTCAGGCTCGGCAGCTGTGGTGACAGGCTCTGTTGCTCCGTGGCATGTGGTTCTTCCCAGACCAAGGATCAAACCCGTGTCCCCTGCATTGACAGGAGGATTCCCAACCACTGTGCCACCAGGGAAGTCCCAGTCTGATGGTTTCTTATAAAGTTAAACATACACTTACCATATGTGGTAGGCAGAATTTTAAGATGGTCCCATGACCTTTGCTCCCAGATGTTATTCCCGTGATTAGGTTACATTACATGGCAAAAGGGAGATTGTTTGGGTGGGCCAAATCTAATTACACCAGTCCTTTAAAAGCAGAGTTTTCTCTGGCTGGTAGCAGAAAAAGAACCAGAGAGTCCAGAAGTGTGAGAAGGACTCAACATGCATTGCTGGTTTGAAGATGGAGGGGCTGTGTGAGAAAAAATGTGTGTAGCCTTAAAGAGCTGAAAGACCCACCCACCCCCAACAGGAGGATGAAGTGGATTCTTTCCCAGCTCTCCCAAATAAGCACCCAGCCTGACCAATACCTTGATTTCAGCTTTGTGAGACCCTAAGCAGAGAACCTGGTCGAGCCCACCCAGACTTCTGACGTAGAGAACTGTCAGATAATAAATGGGTGTTGTGTTAAGCCATTACATTTGTGATATGTAGTTACACAGCAATAGAAAACTAATATGTCATTTGACCCACCAATCCCACTCCTAGGTATTTATCCAAGAGAAATAAAAATGGATATTCACAAAGACTTGTACTCCAGTCTTTATTCATGATAGCCAAAAATCTTTAAGTCCCAAATATCTGTCGGTAGGTGAGTGGATCAACAAATTGTGGAATAGCCACATAAGGGGCTACTACTCACCAATAAAAAGAAATGAAGTACTGATAACACAATATAAATGAATCTCAAAAGCATTAAGCTAAGTGAAAGAAGATAGACATATAAGACCACATACTTTATTTATGTGGAATTTTATTTTATTTTTTTAATTTTATTTATGTGGAATTTTATTTTATTTTTGTGGAATTCTAGAAATGGTAAAACTGTAGTGCCAGAAAGCAGATCTGTGTTTGCCAAGGGTCAGGGATGGGGAGAGGGGACTGACTAAACAGGGGTCCAAGGGAACTTTTTGTTGGTGATGGAAATCTATACCAGGATTGTGGTGGTGTTTACAAAACTGTATATGTTTGTCAAAACTCATCTAGTTGTACATTTTAAAATCACTGAATTTTATTGCATGTAAGTTATATCTCAATAAAACTGATTTTTTAAAATGTAAAGACAAACTAACAACACCAACAAAAATCCTATGCTCTCCTCATGCTATTTTTTGGAAGGTAGCAACCTGGAGGTTAACGTATGGGGCAGACTTGGGTTTGAAGCCTTGCTTGGTCACTTACCATCTTGTGTGATCCTGGCCAAGGTTACTTGATTTTGCTAAGTGGGGATAAAAGGATTACTTGGGCTGCCAAGAGGGTAAGATGAGCAATGCATACAGAGGGTTTAACCAGTGCTTGGCACAGAGTTAACACTCAAAAAATGGTGACTATACTGAAGGAAAAAAAAAAAAATCAGTTCGAAATTAATCCCAGGCAATGACTTGTTTATTTATGTATTTATACTATACAGGTAAATCATAGGATAAATATTCTTCCCACTGTTTAAAATTCTACTAAGATCCTATACTAAAATAACTCTGTTATATTTTTTTAAAAAATGGTGAATATCTTAGTGAAACGTATAATAGGGGAAACACTATCGCTCTTTAACAACCCCTAAGTCTCCTTCACAGGATCCGTAAGGTCTTTAAGACCTACAGTTTGAAGTGGTTGAGCTAATTCACTAACCTCATTTTACAGCTGAGAAAACTGAGGCCCAGAGAGAAAATACTTGACCTGAGGACACCTGAGTGGTAGGTGGCAGGTCTAGAAACAAACCCTAGGCCTTGTGCCCTTTCTCCTTCTCTAATCTAAAATTAACTCTTAACCAGTGGGCACTTCCACCCTTTTCCCAGGTACCTAAGATTAGCCAGTTCAAAAGTAACCTCTCCTGTGGAGCCTTCCTTGATTCAAATAATAGGTCATTTTGCCATTAATTATAATTTCTTGTGTTTCCTGCAATCTGTGGGTGCTTAAATGGCTGAAACAGCATCATATTCATTTCTGCGTCCTCATTCACTCATTCAACAAACATTACTGAATGCCAATTCTGTGGGAGGCTTTATGCTGGGTATTGAGTATAAGGGAATCATTTTCCCACTCTCTGTTTTGAATATTAAAACAGGAACTTCAGGGCTTCCCTGGTGGTGCAGTGGCTGAGAGTCCGCCTGCCGATGCAGGGGACATGGGTTCATGCCCCGGTCCGGGAAGATCCCACATGCCGCGGAATGGCTGGGCCCGTGAGCCATGGCCGCTGAGCCTGCGCGTCCGGAGCCTGTGCTCCGCAACGGGAGAGACCACAGCAGTGAGGGGCCCGCGTAACGCAAAAAAAAAAAACAAAAAAAAAAAACAAAAAACAAAAAACAGGAACTTCAGCCCTTTCAGAAACATTGGAGAGAAAGCATTTGCCCTTCCTCCCACCTCTAACTGGCTTCTCCTCACCCAACGAGAGATTTATCTAACAAGTGAGATGCTAGCTTAACACCTACTGAGCCATCAGGGCAGGACTAAGGTATTAAAGGTCATGCTCCCAGGAACTCAGACTCTTAAGATCTTGGCCAGCTGGCTAAGTGTCCAACATGGACATTATTGGAAATGCAAACACAATTTACCTGCCTATGGGCTCCCGGTCTGGCCCAAGGGAAGGAGGGTAGTTAAAAAATCCTTTTGGATAAGATATGATAAAGCAAGCATAGTAAAATGTTAATGGAAGAATGTACATGGTGGGTATATGAGTGTTCACTGTAAAATTCTTTCGTCTTTGCTGTATGTTTGAAAAATCTCAGACTAAAAAAAAGCCCGTTCCGACCTTAAGTCCCAGCTACATTCTACTATGGTGTTTGTCAGCAATAAAGCTGATGCTTTGGTTCTCATTTGATTCGTGATTTCCCAACTGGATTTGAACCCACAAGGGGAAGGAGACACAAAGATTAACCAGACACAGTCCCTTCCTCTGAGGAGCTCACAGCCTGGGGAAGACCGATATGAAAATGGGAACTCACAACAGAGAGAGATAAGTGCTATACGTGATAGAGGTCTGATCCATGAAGAGCACAGAGCCTTTGAATAGATGTGCTGGCAGGACAAGACACGGCATCCGCACAGCGCCCACTTCAGGAGCCTTCTCTACATCCTCACATTTCCCCACTTCCCCCAACCTGTGCACAGGCCCAGTGGGGATCAATCCTTGAACATAATCTCCCACAATCAACAGCCATATCAAATATGTCTGTCATTATCTGGGCGGCCAGCGGAGACCACTCATATCAAGGCCCCCCCCCCCCCCCCCCCCCCCCCCCCCCCCCTTCCCGGCCCCCCCCCCGGACCCCCCCTATCCAGCCCCCCCCCCCCCCCCCCCCCCCCCAGGAAGTCTCTGCAACTCCTCTCACTCGTTTGCTGGCTGCCCCCACCTCCCTCTTCTTGCCCATGATGCCTTGCCATCAGACCAGACCACGTGGATCTGTGACCGTCGGTCTTGGGCAAGCTTTAAGGAGCAGGAAAAGAGAGTCCAAGTCTAACTAAAACAGCATAAACATCTGGGGCCTTGGTCACCCTACAGTGACCAGCTCATATTTGAAAATAACAGACAATAAGCTCCTTGAAAGAGAAGAAGGTCTCAGGGAATCATGGGTGGGAATGGGCCAGAGGGCCAAGGACAGGGAATGAGTCCATATCAGAGGACGAAATTGTGCTGCCATCAAGATCAATCCCATCTCTGATGCCCCCTACCCTCGGGGACCTAGGACAAGTCACTTGATATTTCCAGCCCAGCTCAAGCACCTCCCCCAGAAAGTCTTCTCTGACAGCCAGCCTCACAGTCGCCCTACACCAGCCTGTAATGTACGTCCTGTGCCCCCACTGTGCAGTGCTTCCCTTCAACCCAGCACTGCCCACTCTGTGTTAGCACCTCTTATCCACATGGCACCATCCACCGCCCCCTGAAACTGTTAACTTCTCAAAGGCGGGAATCTGATCGATCTCCATGCCCCCACCACCCTTCACAGTATGTGACTGCTGGATAAACTATGATCTCCAAGAATCCTCTAAACTGTAAAACACAAACCCCTCTGAGGTGGACATCTACTGTTTTGCTTGTCCAGGATCCATTCCTCCTCCTTCTAAGAACAGTTTTCTCTTGCAGAACCATTCCTCTCTTATGTTTAGTCCACGTGAGTTAGGGAGAGCTGACCATATGCCCCAGCCTCCAGGAGAGGACACTCACCCAAGGCAGGTCAATCAGAGCATCCCATGTTTTGGGCATAGTGACTGCCACATTACCAAGCCAGGCTAATGAGACTCAATTCTGGGGGCTACGAGGAAAGAGGAACTTTCTTTCTGCTGGAAGGACATAAGCCAGGAGCTGCTGCTGGTCATCCTACCAATCCCATGAGAATAAAGCTGAGAGAGAAATGCAGAGCCAAGAGATGGAGACAGAGTTCTGATGACACTGTCTGAGCCTCTGGGATCCCAGCTGTGCCTGAAGCCAGTTTTGACCCCTGGACTTCTCAGTTATGAGACAATTTGAGTTTCATTTCTGTCACTGAAACTTTAAAACCAGTCAAACCTCTCTCTAGGCCTTAGTGGGAATACCAGGATCTTGACAGGCAGCCACCCCTTTCTGCTGTCATCCTGAGAGAAGCAGGCTCCACTGCCAGGGTCCCACTCCACAAAGGCCTTACCTGAACCAGGAGGTTCTGCAGTCCGATGACCAGGGACAGCACTTGTGATGTTCCCAGTGGAGCCAGGACAGTGTCCTCAGGGGCTGGCGGTGGCTGGGTCCCTGAGGGCAGCAGAGCAACCAGGGCAGAGGAGAAGCTTTGTTGCAGGGCTGTCCGCAGGAAGCGTAAGATGGCAGCTGAAAGTAGAAAACGCCTTACACCCAGTTCTTGCCTCATTCCCCACCTCCCCACCAGCGCTGTCATGGGGAAGACCACGGGGATAATAAAGGGGTGACCGCGGACTGGTCTGGGTGGGGTGGTCTCATCTCAGAATCTAGGGGAAAGGTTTTTCCTCTCCTGCTAGAGGCCCTTGGTCCCACACCTGAGAGCAGCGCAGCCTTTTTCTTCGGAAAGCTGAGGGCCTTCAATACTTGGTCCAGTTCCACAGACAGTGTCTGATGAACCTGGCAGGGCAGAGGGTAAAGGGATAACCCCCACATTCTGGGAGCTTGGGCAGAAAACCACCTGCTACAATATCTTTTACCCCCCCTACACATACCCGCTGCATCCAGAAGGACAGAGGAGGCCACACAGAGTCTTGTGAGCCTCACCGATCCTGGATTCAGGAGCTTGAGGAGGAAAATCAAGCCCAGACCTGGAGAACCCTGCTTCTCCCAAGTGTCCCCCATCCTCAGAGAGCTCCTGCACCAGGGAGTCTTCCCCAGCCTTAGCTGTGGGTCAGTCTCCTCTTGAGCCCACCAACCACCTAACTCAGATCTGGAGTCCAATGGCCCGGAATCAAAATCCTGGCTCTGCCACTTGCCAGCTGTATGGCCGTGGGCAAGTCACCGCACTGCACCTCTCTCAGCCTGCCTTACTTCCTTCACCTATGAAAAGGGAACAGTGCCACCTGCTTTCACTCTCTCCAGAGCTATCATGAAGAAGAGCTGAGGACCAGCATCGTGAATATGCTCCTTAATGTCAAAGCAATGACCATACTGAGGGGTTAGTTTGGGTGACAGGTTCAAAGCTGTGAGTCTGCTCTGCTCTCCTTACCCAGAACATACGCTGCCTGAAGGCAGCTTTTCCTCTACTTGGATCTACAAGTGCTTGGCACAAAGCAATTCCTCAAAAATGCTTGTTAGGGCTTCCCTTGTGGCGCAGTGGTTAAGAATCCACCTATCAATGCAGGGGACACGAGTTCGAGCCCTGGTATGGGAATATCCCACATGCCATGGAGCAACTAAGCCCGTGCACCACATCTACTGAGCCTGTGCTCTAGAGCCCGCGAGCCACAACTACTGAAGCCCGCGCGCCTAGAGCCCGTGCTCCAGAACAAGAGAAGCCACCACAACAAAGAGTAGCCCCCGCTCTCTGCAACTAGAGAAAGCCCGCGCACAGCAACAAAGACCCAACACAGCCAAAAAAAAAAAAAAAAAATGCTTGTTAGCTGGTGGAATTGGCAGGTTCCAGGCAGAAGAACCAACTTGTATAAAGGTATGGAGATGCCATACTAATCTAAGATGTAAACAGAGGAAGCTGTGTGTGGAGGTTATATGGGAACTCTGTGCTATCTGCTCAATATTTTTGTAAATCTAAAACTGTCCTAAAAATAATAGCTATTAAAAATCAACCAAAAACAAACAAAAAATGTACTGAGATGTGAAAGAGCACAGTTGACTGGGAGAAGAGCAAACACTTGGTCAGAAGACAGGAAAGGAGGGTAGAATGGCAGAAAGTAAGGCTGCAGAGGGGCCTGGTAGGAAGGGTCTCAGCAGCCATGAGGAGAACAAAAAGGCTGCTGAAGGACAGTGAGCAGAGGGTAAGTGTGGACAGACCGTGGCCATAGGGATAGGAGCGGTGGAGCAAGGGAGAGGCTGGAGGCCAGAAGATTGTGAATAGGCCATATCAGTGGTGAGGATGAATGATCAGGCCTGAACTAGGGCAGAGGGGAGAACGTAGAGTAGAGATAGTTACGTAATTGGCTAGTTATGAGCTGAGGGCCAGGGCAGAACCAAAAACAAGGTGCAGGCTTCCATCCAGGCAGGTGACTGCAGGGGGAGGGGTGGGCCCAATAGCCGCACATAGGAAAGTAGGAGAGGTTCCTGTCCCAAATCAACCCCATTGGCAACTAGCTGAAGATCTGCTATAGCGTAGATGTGCCACAGCTTACTGAAACCCTAGAGGCCAAACTTGAAAACTCACTTCACTTCTACACAAATGAGTGTGTGCCTGGCATTAGATTGGCACAGAGCTGGGCACAGTGTGAGGATACCTCAAAGGCTAGGAGATGGTTTCTGTCCACTAGGGGCAGCCAGCCTTAGGGAGGAAACACCTGACTGTGAAGCAGCCCACAGAGGAGCTCATGCAGGGCACTAGGATGACAAGGTCATACAAGAGGGAGGGGCTGCGAGGAAACGGGGTGCTCTGTGGATATGTCCATGGCCCTCCTGTTCCCTGCATCACCTTCTCAAACAGTCACATGACAGCTTACACAGTATGGCACTCACAGCTTGCCACCCACAACTTCAAGGTCACATGCTGGATTCTGCCTTCTTGTCCAGTCTGACAGTCCATTCCCTACACTCCAGCCACGCAGTACCTCACCACTCTTCAAATATATATACCAAGTCTTAAATTTGTGCAGCTTCAGGCCTGTGTTCATATCATTCTCTTTGCCTGGAGCACCCTTCCCCCCACTATTTTAGCCGGGTACAGTCTTGCTTACCTTTTAGGGCTTTGCTTAAAGATTACAACACAAGTTCCCCAAGTCTGGGGTATATACTGTATTCATTTTTTATTCCTCTGTGCCTAGAATACAGCCTGGCATGCAGGTGATCCATGTGTGCTAAATGGATTAATGTAAACCAACTTGACAACAGCCTTGAATGTTTTTTCCCTGTTTTGTAGGCAAGGAAAATGAAGCTCAGAGAGTTAAATACCTTGCCAAGGTTACACAACTACTAAGCCACAGATCTGGGATCAGAACTCAAGATCTTGTCACTCCTTGAGTGCCACCCATGCCCCAAAGCAACAGGGGTTAGAAACTAACCTGCAGATTGCCATCGTGCTGCTGGGCAGAGAAGGAGGCAGTGAGCAGCCAGGCGGAGCAGAGGAGCTCGGTCCTGGGGGAGCCCTCCTCAGCCCAGGTGAGGGCCAGCGTCTTCTCTAGAAGCTCTATCAGGGCCGTGCTGCTCAAGAGCACTGCAGCAGCTGTAGAGGGTTGGGCAGGGCAGGCGGTGTTTAGTTAGCACCCGATGGGTGCTTCATACACACATGGTGAATGAACAAAAGGATCAGTTTAAGGCTCTAAGTTCCATTTCGGAACCACAGGTTACTGGAACCAGAAAGAACCTTAGGACCATCCGATCCAGCCACACACCCCCTTTTTAATTTTTTTTAGATGGAAAAACTGAGGGCAGCAAGGGCCATAGACACTGCCCAGCACCCTTCCTCTTCACTATGCCAGCCCAGGCCCCAGCACCTCTTTTCTGACTGCTCAGCGTGGTCTGATGAAGGCTCCAATACAGGAAGTTGAAGGAGGGCTGCAGGATGTCCGTGTCAGTGGGACTGCATTTCCCACACAGCTTGCTCACTGCAAGAGATGAGAGTGCCCTGGAGCCCCAGTGCTCAGCACTCCATGGCTTTAGCACACACCAGCACTCACACACACTTCTTACAGCTAGTGGCCCTCAACTGGCTAATTTCAGATGTCAGTCTTGGGGACCAACCACAAACTAAGCACCCCTGATATTACGGCCAGTGGAAAGAAACAGTGACAAACCCGAAGGTATGTTCACACCCTCCACCTGAACAAACATCAGGCAAGCAGCCCACAGCTGCACATTAGAACAGACTGCACAAGTGTAGGTGGTCAAAAGGCATCCTATGAGAGCGCTCATGCCAGCACAGACTCCAGGTTGGAGAGTCTGCAGAGGTCATATAGGCCAACCTGCCACCATCAGCAGAAAGAAGATCCAGTCTCTGAATTCTTCCAGCAACAGGGCACTCACCACCTTCACAGGGGAGCTCTGTAACCGTCAACGTGCAGTTCCCTAAACTTGCCGTATTCTCTCTCTCACATCACCTCCATCTGGCTAACTACCTTCCTCCTATTCAGCAATCAAGGTTCAGCTCAAAGTTCACCTCCCTCATGAAGCCTTAATCTCTCATGGCAAGATTAAACGCCTCTTCATGCTCTGCCAGCCCTCAGCGAGCAGTTACTACCCTGGAGAGTAGACATCTACAGAGCACATCTCTTTCCTCTTGGGAATTACCTCTCTTTGCTCCCCTGCCCCCCACCATCCTAGATATGAAACCTACCTAAGTCTCCATTCCTTTTTTTTTTTTTTTTGCGGTATGCGGGCCTCTCACTGTTGTGGCCTCTCCCATTGCGGAGCACAGGCTCTGGACGCGCAGGCTCAGCGGCCATGGCTCACGGGCCCAGCTGCTCCGCGGCACGTAGGATCTCCCTGGACGGGGGGCACGAACCCATGTCCCCCACATCGGCAGGCGGACTCTCAACCACTGCACCACCAGGGAAGCCCAGTTAGATTGTTTATTTGAGATTTTTCTTGTTTCTTTAGGTAGGCTTGTATAGCTATAAACTTCCCTCTTAGAACTGCTTTTGCTGCATCCCATAGGTTTTGGATCGTAGTGTTTTCACTGTCATTTGTCTCTAGACATTTTTTGACTTCCTCTTTGATTTCTTCAGTGATCTCTTGGTTATTTAGTAACATATTGTCTAGCCTCCATGTGTTTGTGTTTTTTACGTTTTTTCCCTGTAATTGATTTCTAATCTCATAGTGTTGTGGTCAGAAAAGATGCTTGATATGATTTCACTTTTCTTAAATTTACTGAGGCTTGATTTGTGACCCAAGATGTGATCTATCCTGGAGAGTGTTCCATGTGCACTTGAGAAGAAAGTGTAATCTGCTGTTTTGGGATGGAATGTCCTATAAATATCAATTAAATCTATCTGGTCTATTGTGTCATTTAAAGCTTCTGTTTCCTTATTTATTTTCATTTTGGATGATCTGTCCATTGGTGTAAGTGAGGTGTTAAAGTCTCCCACTATTATTGTGTTACTGTTGATTTCCTGTTTTACAGCTGTTAGCAGTTGCCTTATGTATTGAGGCGCTATGTTGGGTGCATATATATTTATAATTGTTATGTCTTCTTCTTGGATTGATCCCTTGATCATTATGTAGTGTCCTTCCTTGTCTCTTGTAACATTCTTTATTTTAAAGTCTATTTTATCTGATATGAGTATTGCTACTCCAGCTTTCTTTTGATTTCCATTTGCATGGAATATCTTTTTCCATCCCCTCACTTTCAGTCTGTATTTGTCCCTAGGTCTGAAGTGGGTCTCTTATAGACAGCATATAGATGGGTCTTGTTTTTGTATCCATTCAGCAAGCCTGTGTCTTTTGGTTGGAGCATTTAATCCATTAACGTTTAAGGTAATTATCAATATGTATGTTCCTATGACCATTTTCTTAATTGTTTTGGGTTTGTTTTTGTAGGTCCTTTTCTTCCTTGTGTTTCCCAGTTAGAGAAGTTCCTTTAGCATTTGTTGTAGAGCTGGTTTGGTGGTGCTGAATTCTCTTAGCTTTTGCTTGTCTGTAAAGCTTTTGGTTTCTCCATCAAATCTGAATGAGATCCTTGCTGAGTTGAGTAATCTTGTTTTTAGGTTCTTCCCTTTCATCACTTTATTAAGTATATCATGCCACTCCCTTCTGGCTTGTAGAGTTTCTGCTGAGAAATCAGCTGTTAACCTTGTGGGAGTTCCCTTGTATGTTATTTGTCGTTTTTCCCTTGCTGCTTTCAATAATTTTTCTTTGTCTTTAATTTTTGCCAATTTGATTACTATGTGTCTCAGCGTGTTTCTCCTTGGGTTTATGCTGTATGGGACTCTCTGTGCTTCCTAGACTTGGGTGGCTATTTCCTTTCCCATGTTAGGGAAGTTTTCGACTATTCTTCAAATATTTTCTTGGGTCCTTTCTCTCTCTCTTCTCCGTCTGGAACCCCTATAATGCAAATGTTGTTGCGTTTAATGTTGTCCCTGAGGTCTCTTAGGCTGTCTTCATTTCTTTTCATTCTTTTTTCTTTATTCTGTTCCCTGGCAGTGAATTCCACCATTCTGTCTTCCAGGTCACTTATCCGTTCTTCTGCCTGTTATTCTGCTATTGATTCCTTCTAGTGTAGTTTTCATTTCAGTTATTGTATTGTTCATCTCTGTTTGTTTGTTCTTTAATTCTTCTAGGTCTTTGTTAAACATTTCTTGCATCTTCTCGATCTTTGCCTCCATTATTTTTCTGAGGTCCTGGATCATCTTCATTATCGTTATTCTGAATTCTTTTTCTGGAAGGTTGCCTATCTCCACTTCACTTAGTTGTTTTTCTGGGGTTTTATCTTGTTCCTTCATCTGGTACATAGCCCTCTGCCTTTTCATCTTGTCTATCTTTCTGTGAATGTGGTTTTTGATCCACAGGCTGCAGGACCATAGTTCTTCTTGCTTCTGCTGTCTGCCCCACCATTCACTTTTTTGGCAGCCACAGCACACTTGACTTTACTCGGCTTGTGGTCAACCAGACAAGCAGGCCCCCCAACCATACCCTCACCTGTGAACTACAGTCCTCTACCCTCAATGCTCTCAAATAAAAGTACTCAAGGGTTATACATAAATGTATATTCACTTCACGTGTATGTTTCAGCCTATTATTTCTCCCTGTTAGAGGCCCTTTCTATTTATTTATTTGGCCACAGTATATGGCTTGTGGGATCTTAGTTCCCCAACCAGGGATCAAACCCATGCCCCCTGCAATGGAAGTGCAGAGCCCTAACCACTGGACAACCAGGGAATTCCCTAGAGGCCCTTTTTTTTTTTAGATTACTGCTTTTTTTTTTTAAAACATCTTTACTGGATATAATTGTTTACAATGGTGTGTTAGTTTCTGTTTTATAACAAAGTGAATCAGCTATACATATACATATACATATATCCCCATATCTCCTCCCTCTTTCATCTTCCTCCCACCCTCCCTATCCCACCCCTCTAGGTGGTCACAAAGCACCGAGCTGATCTCCCTGTGCTATGTGGCTGCTTCCCACTAGCTATATATTTTACATTTGGTAGTGTATATATGTCCATGCCACTCTCTCACTTCGTCCCAGCTTACCCTCCCCCTCCCCGTGTCCTCAAGTCCATTCCCTAGAGGCCCTTTTGATGGCTGTTTTTGTCACACACAGACCTCCCTCCCAGCTGAGCATCATCCTTAACCTGATAAGATAGGCAGCCATGACCAGCTCCAGGTCAGGCCTGGAGGCTCTTTTTTAGCTAGACACTGATCTTCTCATGAGAAGCCTTGGGCTCCAGGCAGGGAAAAAAACCATCCTCACCTTTGGCCACCTGACAGTCCACAGGTACTGAGGACACACCATTTCTCCTATTAATTTCAACCTTGCTTCAACAAATCTTCCTGAGGGTACTGCCTATGAACTAGTGACCGCATTAATGAGCAATAAAAGGTCCTGAGAGGTTTGAAGTATGGGTAGAAAAGAGGCCTAGAGAACTGTGACTGGATCATCAGATCCTGAGTCAGCTGTGGGGTGAAGTGGAAAACTGAGTTTGTGCCAGGAAAAATGAAGATACATGGATTGTACCCAATGAAGGCCTACTCTGTGCCAAGCATCCTGTGGCATTCTACATCTACGGTTATTTTTGTAACCCTAAATCAGGTATGCATTATTATTTTACCTATGAGGAACCAAATGCTCATAGAGGCAAGGTGACTGCCCAAGGTTGCATAATTAATGACTAAGCTGAGAACAAACCCAGGCATTCCTGATTCTGGAGCTTGTCACAATGATTTTTTTTTTTTTTTTTTTTTTTTTGATTTTCCAAACATTACCAGAGAATGAGCAGAGAAAGTTCTGGAAGGTCCTTTATCAAGAAGCCCACAGGAGATCAACCAATCAGGGAACTGTGCACGAGCTGATTGCATACCCTGCAACCCTCATCCCTCACCTTGCCTTTAAAAATTCTTCGCTGAAACCCTTCGGGGAGTTCAGGGTTTGGGAGCATGAGTCCCCATTCTCCTTGCACGGCCCTGCAATAAGCCTCTCTCTCCTCCAAAAAAAAAAAAAAAGCCCACAGGAGTAGACTGATCCACTAGCTTCTTCCAAAAAGATGAAAGGGTGGATGAAAGGAACAAGGCCAGCACCACTGAGAGCACACCCACAGCACGCCCAGCCCCAGGCCCTCAGGCACTGTCCCAAGCAGCCAGAGCACCTTGGTGAAGGAGCTTCATGGCCATGCTGTCCAGTTCTTGCTCTGACTCGTTTCTCAGCTGCACTAAGGAGAGGAGGCTCAGCAGCAAAGGCAGGTTCCCCGAGGCTGTGAGAAACAAGGAGAGCTGGTCAGGGGGATTGACCATCAGATCACCCTAAGGTCAGACAGGCACCCACGACCCACCAGCGGTAAATAGTTTGTTGGGATTTACCCCTATTTCCTGTCTTTTTCCTTCTTCATTTAGAAGAGGGGCAACTGACGTACTGAGTGCCAGCTCTGGGTTGGGTACCAGGAATTCATTATTTCACTTAATCATCCTAAAAATCATGTGAAGTAGGGATTGTTATTCCTATTTTGCAGTTAAGAAAACTGAGGCCCAGAGAGGCTGAGTGACATCTCCAAGGCCCCACAGCAGCAGGGCCAGGGCCAGGACTTGAACCCAAATCTCAATCCAGTGCTCACAGTCATTCCACTATGTGTTTCCAAGAAATCTCATGGCTCTTAAACACTATTATTAGTTAGTTGTGGCTTGTCCTTCCCTGAAAAAGAAAGACTCAGCTCTTCTAAATACCCTTAAACATACCTCCAAACCGCCGTCCTCAATCAGAACTGGACCAAGTGAGCCACAGCTCTCTACCTACTTCCTCTTAATTGCTTTGAAATTTAAAAATTCAACTTTCTGAGAGTAATCAGACCAATCCCAGTCTTTCAGTGTCTTCATACTGTACCAAATATCAAGCTTCCTTGACTCCAGGGAGTCCCATTCCAGATTTAGAAACCATCCTTTTGGATCTCACCAGGAGCTTCCAATACATCACAGATCCACCCCCTTCCCAGCCCCTGCTGGCTGCTGCTGCCTCTCTGACCTCCCCAGTATTTACCCCTTTTTTCTTCCCAACTGGAGGCTGCCATTCCTGTGACAAACAGCTCTGAGCACATGCTGGGCAGGGTGGGGACATGCATGCATACATCAAACACTCTCACCCATGCAGACATTAAACATAAGCACACTCAAACCACATACACAAACCAAATATGTTGAGCACCCACTCTCCAATGAGAGGAAGGAGATAAAGTTTAGTTTGATGCCCCACTGTTCTGACTTTTCTTTTGCATGGAAAACTCTGATTCTCTCTCCTAGAGCAGACCTCATCAGGGCAGAGATGCCACTTCTGTCTGACCTTCAGGTCAATACATGCCCCCAGCAGCTGCAGACTGACCTTCTGATGGGGAGGACCCATGTTCCACCAGCAGATGCTGTAGGATCAGCAGGAAGTGGCCTCGGATGAGACCACCCACTTGGACATCCTCATTCCTCCTCAAAAAGGTCCTCAGGACGATCAGTACCTTGCGGGCTGTGTCCACTGGACTGGAATAGATGAGGTCCTGAGCAGGAGAGAAGGAAGCCAGAGCTCAGAGGGCATTATGGTTAGGGACAGGTGGACACTGAATAAGAGAGGAGCTGGGGAAGGGTCCCAAATGATGGTGTCACAGAACCTGTGGAAAGAAGCACTCACTCAGCATCTACCATGCATCATCCTGTCAAATAAGTCTATCCTAAATAGGAGAAAATGAAGGCTCAGAGAGATTATGTGATGTGCCAAACTTCATGTAAGCTAGTAAGTGGCACAATTAGGATTTGAATACGGGTCTCCTAACTCCAAGCCCAAAGCTCTTTCTACTTTCCGGGATGCCTCTCTCTTGTAAATGGAATTACAGGGTCAAGAAGAGGTTATTTCAGAACAGGGGACCTGAGGGTGCCTTAAGGGAGAAGGGGGCGGGGAATGGAGATGTCACAGGGCAGGCAGAGGATGGGTTAGGACAGATTCAGGGTACAGGAAGGGAAGCAAGGACCAGATCAGGCCCTGTCTCTGCCATGGCATCTGGCTATTTCTGCCCCAAGGTGTAAAGGCCTTGGTTTCAGAAGGTGGGAAAGAACATTGCTTTTTATTTGCTTTCAGAGGTATTTTAATGAGTATATGTTAAAGGCAAAGCCAGCAGAAGCCACACCAGAGGCTATCCTACTGATAGCTCCTGGCACCTTCTAGCTCAAACAAGCCAATTCCATTGGACAGGCCAGTTAGGGCTGGGTGTCATGAAACCAAGGTTACACACAGACTCCCTTTCCAGGGAAGACAACTTCTGACACAGAGAGACATGATTACAGGGCAACTGGCCAGACAAATCCAGATGGGCTGATCACTGGGTAGCACAGGGGTGTCTGGGCCTGGCTCTTTAAAAACCTCCGCAGCTGCCAGAGAAACAACTAAAATATTGATGAAATAATTCATATTTTATGGCAAGATGAGAAAAATTAACAAAATTTTTTTTCTACTCGTTTGGGCCTCCTCCCTCCCCTTTGGCGTATACTGTGCATCTGCATTAACCAGACCTCCTTAGGAGACAACATTCTTTCTTAATCTCATCAAGGGTCACAACGCACAACTCCTTAGGGTATAATTTCCTTCCTAATCTTGTAAGGAGCCACGATGACCTGTGACCCACTACTTGCTTTGTACGTGTAGATCTGGATTGTGTAAACTGTCAATAACACATCATTTGTCTCAAAAACTTACATCACTGTGCTTTGACCTCTTACAGGCAGAACAGTCCTCAGAGCTTTCCTTTTTTTTTTTGCCACACCACGTGGCTGGCAGGACCTTAGTTCCCCAACTAGGGATCGAACCCTTTCCCCCTGCAGTGGAAGCACAGAGTCCTAACCACTGGACCACCAGGGAATTTCCCTCAGAGCTTTCTGAAAGACTGTCTCCTGGGTTATAATCCTCAGGTTGGCTCAAATAAAATTTTCCATTTCTTTCTTAGATTGACTATTGATTAATTTTTGTTGACATTATCAATAGCAATCACTCAATTAGGGCCTGATAATGTCAGGTACTGTGCTGTGTTTAAACTGTAGTTGTATGTTTGTTTATACATTATCTGTATCTTCATGATAACTCTTCCAGGTAGGTGCACCCCGATTTTTCAAATGAGCAAACTGGGACAGATTAAGTAGTTTGCCTATCAAAAAAGCAGTGGCATTGTAAGTTCTACTACACTATGATTTAATGAAGGGCAGGGATGAGATTGGCTTCATTTTTGTTACCTTGTAGGGACTCAGAAAACATCTCTGGAAGGAAAGGATCTCAGAATGAGAGGGCTAGAGGTTCATTTCCACCACCTTTTTTACTTTACAGAGTATGAGGCTAAAGCCCAGATGACGTGTGATTTGCCCAAGGTCACAGGGCCCAAGGCCAAACCAGTTTCCCACTCCTGCTCCTTCACTGGCACACAGCTGCCTGACTGCCAGAGCTGGTCCCTTAGAAACCTGAGTTAGTAAATGTTAGTGCAAAAGGAAGGGGGCTACTTAGCATTTGGCAACCATGCTGAATGCCAGGGGAAGGAGTGCACCCCACCATATGGGTCAGTGGGAAGGCTCTGGGTGGAGCATGGCCCACTCCACAGTCTCTCCTGTCCAGAGCTGTCCAGAACTCTCTGGGACTGGACCGACCAGAGGGATGTGGCCAAGCAGGGAACAAACAGAGCTGCTGTTTTTTACACATAAACAACCTACATGAAAGACCACGCGTTGGTAAGAGTGGCAATTAACAGCTTTGTTTTCACCTGTTAATTACACATATCAAAAACAGAAATTGGTACCACCACATATTTTTAGACTCTTTCCTTTCCTGCGGCTAGAAGCTGGGGAGAAATGGTAGGAATTATATACACATGAACAAACAACAAAGCTGTTCCTTGCTATTTTTTCTTACCACTGATGTTTCTAGGATCTAATTTAGTGAAAAACTCATTAATTTAGGCTCCAGTCATGGTTATGATCTTTATTAGCTATATGACCTTGGCAATTCAATAAGCCTCTGTGAGATTAACATTATCCGGTTCAGAGTCAGTCAATAATCAGTGAATGATAGTCTACCCTGTATAGCATATCACAAGTGTTCCTATACATTCTTTCATTTATCCCCATGTTATCTCCCTTATGCATGTGAGGAAACCGAAGCTCAGAGAAGCCTTCATCTTCCAGTTGTTAGTGGTTTGTTGTGTCTGAGTCTCTCACTGGCCCATGGGGCAGGGACTAGGTGAAATTCATCCCTATATCCCTAGTGCTCAAACAAACAGCTCTCCCATTAGATGAAACACTGAATTTAGCTGAGTTTACTGGAAAGAACATTAGGGAGTCAAAATCTGGGTTTTAATCTCAGCTCTTGTGACCTTGGACAAATCTCTCTAAACCTATTATTTCTTCATCTGTTTAAAAAGAAAAAAATAAGATACCATGATTAGTATCTTTCTCAGAAGATCTGAATTTTTCTTTTTTGAGACACTTAGATCTGTCCAGACCCCTAACTCAATAGGTCAGCAAAGATTTATAAGTACCTGTTATATGTGAGGAATTGACCCTGAATACATTACCTGGCAAAGAAAATCCAGTATCTTAGCTCTGTCCATTGCTACTCTGCCTGGCATCCCATCTTTTCTTCTTTCCCTATGCACTAATGGTTTATTTTTAACCCGTTCCTTCTTCTCTTTTCTTCCTCCTCCAAGGAAGAATTTGAGCCAAAGCATGAATGTGGCCCCTATCAAGCCAACACGTGTGTGATTTCACAAGACGACAGATCTCAGGGAAAAAGGTGAAGATTTAAGTCTGAGTGGGGAGTGTGTACATGAGAATGTGAATACAGACAGATGTAGGTAACTAAGGATGTGAGATATATAATATGCAGGTGTTATTTCCACCACAGTCACTCCAATAAAGTCAGGGAATCGTGTTTGTTGATGATAAGAATATCAAAGGAACACCCACTCTTCTCTAAAGGGCTATGTCATTCTTCCAGGACTAAGGGGTGGGGAGCCAAGTAACTGGCATTGAAGGCAGGGGTTCTAAAAAGAGTGTCTCATATGCTAGTGTGCTCAGTTTGGGACCTAAAACTAGTAACTGGTCACTAAATACAAATTGTCAAATGTGTAAAAAATTTCCTTTTTAATATATATATATAAATTATAGCAGTCATCTCTATAATAATGAGGAAAAAAAGATGGAATTAAAGTCAGTGTGTTAGAAACTCCAGACAGCAGGCAGCTTACTTATCTAACTGATGTACCTGACAGAAATTATAGGAATTATAGGAATGTCTTACTTCATAAAAAAAGCAATGGAATATGCAATAAACTCATGACAAAAAAATTCTGGGTATGCCTAAGGGAGGGTGTTGCACATGTAACATTATCCTGAGAGTTATGGTAGAAAAGAGGCTGAGTCCCTCTGCTATCAGACATCTTCATCTACGTGCCCCAGGGCTCCCCTATGACATCAAACCCTTGTTAACAGAATATGCTTAAGAGAAGACAGGGAGGCGGGAGGGAATGGTGACTGAGGTCAGCATTTCATAGGTATATCCCCTGGGGATTAGAGAGGCACATATCTCTCAGTGAGCCGACCTCCATCAGACTTAAGAAAGGGTATAGACTTACAGAAACCAGGCACCTGCCAGCCGAAAGCACCTCCTACTCACATGGAAACAGTGATAAGTCCAGAGGCAGGCAGAAGCAGCTGCGGGTGCCTCCTGACCTCAATAAACCAGCTCCCAGAGAGAGAGGGCCCACCATCTCTGAATGTAGAAATGAGCAAGTGGTCACCTACCAGCAAAATGAGCAGGGTGCTGGGGCTGCTTCTGAGCACATGAAACAGGGCTGCTAAGCTGGCGGGAAGGGTGGGCTGCCCAGCAGAGGCGACATCATCCAGCTCCTCACAGATGCTCTCTTCCCAGGAGAACCAAAGTTCCAGGACACGGTGCCCAAACCTACTCATCAGCTCTGGATACAACAGGAATAACCTGAGCAGGAGGGGGTGGTGGGTGTACACTAGGTGCAGGTCCGGGATGCCCTCTAGTAGTTTTCTGATGGCGCCAACCACAGCCTGGAGGCAAAGAAGAAAGGGGCTAAATACACCTTGCAGAGGACTCAAGAGACCCCAATCCCCAACAAACACAGACAGCCAAGACGTAGCGGGAAAAATGTACTGGCTTCTCAGTGCTCCAGGATATCTACACTGGCTCATCCCAGCACCCTCTAGAGAAAAGAAAACCTCACTGTGCTTACCTTATAACAATGGTCCTCAACTGGGGGTGATTTTGCTCCTCAGGGGACATTTTAAAATGTTTACAGACATTTTTGATTGTCTTGATTGGGAGAGTGCTACTGGCATCTAGTAGGAGAGAGCAGGATCCCACTAAATATCCTACAATGCACAGGACAGCCTCCCACAGAAAAGAGTTAGACTGTGCAAAATGTTAATAGTGCCATGGCTGAGAAACCCAGCTCTATAATGATACCACAGTGTATCATAATTGTCAGCGTGTACTTGTCCACCTCCCACACTAGACTTGAGATGCTTGAGGGCAGGGACTGCGGCAGATTGATCTGTGCACTTGGCCTAAGACCTGGCACAGAGAAAGCAAAGGGCAGGTGTTCTGAATCATTTATTAACCCTCAAAAACCTATCTCTTCCCATTGTACATATTACAAAGCTCAAATTCCTTAACATGTTATTTTAAGAATTTTATAGTTTATAGTTTTCACTCTTCATTTGGGTCTTTGATCTATTTTGATTTATTTTTTGTGTACGGTATGAGGTAAGGGTCCAAATTCATTCTGTTGCTTGTGGATATCCAGCTGTCCCAACACCATTTATTAAAAAGGCTATTCTTAAAAAAAAAAAAAAGGTTATTCTTTCCCCACTGAATTGTCTTGGCATCCTTTTAAAAATATATGGGTTTCAGCTTCCCTGGTGGCGCAGTGGTTGAGAGTCCACCTGCTGATGCAGGGGACACGGGTTCGTGCCCCGGTCCAGGAAGATCCCACATGCCGCGGAGCGGCTGGGCCCGTGAGCCATGGCCGCTGAGCCTGCGCGTCCGGAGCCTGTGCTCCGCAACGGGAGAGGCCACAACAGTGAGAGGCCCGCGTACCGCAAAAAAAAATAAAAATAAAATAAAATATGGGTTTATTTTTGGACTCTTAGTTGTATTCCATTGATCTGGTTGTCTATGCTAGACATATACCAGAACCACACTGTCTTGATTACTCTATTTTTGTAGTAAGTTTAACTTAAGAAGTGTGAGTCTTCCAACCTTGTGCTTTTTTAAAAAATTTATTAATTTTTTTTGCTGTGTTGGGTCTTCGTTGCTGCACACGGGCTTTCTCTAGTTGCGGCAAGTGGGGGCTACTCCTCGTTGCGGTGCACGGGCTTCTCACTGCAGTGGCTTCTCTTGTCACGGAGCATGGGCTCTAGGTGCACGGGCTTCAGTAGCTGTGGCACGCGGGCTCACCAGTTGTGGCGCGTGGGCTCTAGAGTGCAGGCTCAGTAGTTGTGGCGCACGGGCTTAGATGCTCTGTGGCATGTGGGATCTTCCCGGACCAGGGCTCGAACACATGTCCCCTGCATTGGCAGGCGGATTCTTAACCACTGTACCACAAGGAAAGCCCTTGTGCTTCTTTTTCAAGATTGTTTTGGCTATTTTGGGTCCCTTGCATTTCCATATAAATTTTAGGATCAACTTGTCTATTTCTGGACAAAAAAAGAGAAGGCAGGGACTCTCCTGGTGGCACAGTGGATAAGAATCCGCCTGCTGCAACTGGAGAAGTCCTGTGTGCAGCAACGAAGACCCAACGCAGCCAAAAATTAATAAAATTAAATCTTAAAAAAACAAAAGAGAAGGCAACAGGGATTTTGATCAAGATTATGTTGAATCTATAGATCAATTTGGGGAGTACTGCCATCTGAACACTATTGTCTTCTTTTTTCCTAATTTTATTGAGATATAATTGATGTATAACATTGTATAAGTTTAAGGAGTATAACATAATGATCTGATAAATGTATATATTGTGAAATGATTACCACAATAAGTTTAGTCAACATCCATCACCTCACATAATTACAAAAGTTTTTTCCTTGTGATGAAAACTTTTAAGATCTACTTTCTTAGCAACTTTCAAATATACAAAACAACATTGTTAGCTGTAGTCATCATGATGTACATTACATCCCCAGCACTTATTTGTCTTATAACTGGCCATTAAGTCTTCTGATTCATGAACACAGGTTGTCTTTCTATTTAGTTATGTATTCTTTAAATTCTTTCAATAATGTTTTGTGAGTTTCAGTGATCAAGTCCTTGCACTTCTTTTGTTAAATTTATTCCTATATATTTAATTTCTTAATGCTACTGTAAATGGAATTATCTTCTTAATTTCCTTTTCGAGCATGTTATTAAAGACTTAGGTCTACCTCCCAGCTTCTTTCCACTCCTTCTCCCACATGACCTAGCCAAGCCACACTAAACTAGGCTTCCTTCCTTGAATGGATAGACTGGGTAACTCCCCACTTCTGTATCTTAAATCTTACTCTACGCTCAGCCTGAAAGTTCTCCCTTCACTACCTCCATCTCTTCCACGAAGCCTCTCTGATGCCACAATCGGACACAACCTCTTGCCCCTTGTGCTTTCGTAGCTCTCAATGGTCCTCCAGCTCCAGGAAGCACTGCAGCTGTTCCCTGCCTTGTAGGAGATCTTTTTGTCTCTCTTGCCAAACTGGTGCTCCCTGAGGGCAGGGAGTTTGTTTGATTCACCTCAACCCTGACAGGGACCCACATGGCACCTGGCACCTGGCACATGATAAGTGGTCAATGCACATAGGGGAGTTATTGTTTAATGGGTATAGGGTTTCAGTTTTGCAAGATGAAAAGATTTCTGGAGATAGATGGTGGTGAGATGGTTGCACAACAATATTAATGTACACAATACCATTACTGTACACTAAAAATGGTTAAAATAGTAAATTTTATGTTTGTGTATTTTACCACAATTTTTTTAAAAACCTGGATAAATAAATAAAAATAGAAAAACAAAAATGAAGTGAAAAAAAAACAAGTTGTGACTGTATATTGCCATTTATATATTTATATAAGAATTTTTAAAATGCAAAACAATGTTATATATCATTTATGGATTCACACCTAACAGGGGAAATCTGGAGCTCCTCCATAACTACCTTCTAAGTCTCCACACCCACTGGTAGATGGGAAGAGAGGGCCCCCAAGAACCAATCTTGCCACGATTATTAGTCTTGAAGCCATCAGGACTATTCCTATTGTGTCCTTTTCCCCCGTTTACATCAGTCACCTCAGAAAGCCCAGAAATTTCAGGTCACCCCCATATGGCTCAGGACATGCCCTCTTTAAATCCCATCTCCCACTCTTACACAGCTCCACAACCCTTCCACGTGCCCTCTAGAACTCACTCACAGTTATCAGCAAATTCCCTATGTCCTGTACCTCTTTGAATATTCCCTTCACCTTGCTGCTTTGATTCTCTGCCAAAAACCTCTTTTGCCTACAGTCTCTCAAGGGGGGCTATTTTCACTCCATTTCCCTAGTTCGAAAACCTTGGCCTCTAAATTCTCTTACTTCCTCCTTCTAATCTCCTCTACCTGCCTCAGCCATTCATTCCCATGGTCATGTATCTAGACCTTGTCATTACGAAGAACTGCACCCTCCCAAATAATCCCAGTTTCAAGCAACCCATTTTACCACCACCCCTCCTATCTTTCCAGCTCACTCCCTCTAGTATTTCAATCCAACAATTCTTTGACCCTCATGAGAACCAAAATCTTTGAAAACATCCTTTTATCTTCTCTTATTCTCATACTTCACACTGGTCCATCAAGAGATCCTATGGCACCAACTTGAAAATATATCCAGAAGCTGACAATTTTCACCACCTACTCCACTATCTCTTCCCTACATTATTGCTTTAGCCTCCTAACTGGTTTCTGCATCCTCAACCTTGTACTCCTCTGTTATATTGTCCTAGTGGCCAGAGTGATCTTGTTTAATCCAGCCATGAATTAAACCATGAGACTGTATGAGATCATCAAAGCAGGAAATTTAGAGAAAAAAGAAAAGCAGTCACAGACTGAGCCCTGAGGTACTACAACATTTAGAGGTCAAGGCGATAAAAGAGAATCAGCAAAAGACACTGAGACATAACTGCCACAGAAGTAGGAGGAAAACTAGGAATACCCGGTATTCTAGATGCCAAGGAAAAGCAGTGTTTCAAAGAAAAGAGATGTTGTTGATAGGTCAAGCAAGATGATGACTAAAATACTGACTATTGGCTTTAGCCATGTCTCTGTTATTGGTGACTTTGACAAGTGCATTTTCAGGGATATGGTAAGAGTGAAAGCCTAACTGGGTAGGATCAAGACAGGATGGGAGAGCAGGAATGCCTGAAGCATCTTGTGATACTAGAAAACTCAAACTCAGGCTTCCCTGGTGGTGCAGTGGTTAAGAATCTGCCTGCCAATGCAGGGGACACGGGTTCGAGCCCTGTTCCGGGAAGATCCCACATGCCATGGAGCAACTAAGCCTGTGCACCACAACTACTGAGTCTGCACTCCAGAGCCCACGTGCCACAACTACTGAAGCAGCGCACCTAGAGGCCATGCTCAGCAGCAAGAGAAGCACCACAAAGAGAAGCCCACGCACCACAATAAAGAGTAGCCCCTGCTCGCAGCAACTAGAGAAAGTCCACGTGCAGCAGCCAAAAATAAAAAATTAATAAATAAATAAATTTATTTTTAAAAAAAGAAAAGAAAACTCAAACTCTGTGTCAAAGATCACTAAGGTTGTGTCAAAAGGGCTTAGGAGCAACCTTGAATAGTCTCCCACTGGCCAAAGATAGGACGGTTTGATCCTCAAAAGGATAATATAGTGGATTGAAACCATCAAATATTTTTAAATCGATGAGCTCATAATGATACTAAAAAAATCTCTTTGGTCACTTTTAGAGAGTGCTAGGCAACCAACTCATTTTTTTTTGAAAACTGGTAATTAAAGGGAAAGAATCAAACATTCACTCTATGCTTCCTATACAATCTATCATTCAGAGTAACAGAATAGTTGGTGAGAGAAGTTTGTTTTATACAAATAGTCCAGTTAATAAACAAAGAGAGAATGACAGAATTAGGATATTATATTTTGCAATCCCTAACGAATTAAAGGATCTAGGGAATGATCACCAATGGCTGCTAATACCACAAAAAGAGAGACAATGGGACATTATATACCTACATCTGTCTTACTTGAGAACACTTGCACTTCTACTATACCTTCCTGATTCCATTCAGATTAAACCAGGTCTGCTCATGTCACATTTGACCCAATAGTAATTTTTTTAAAAAGGCAAAATTAATAGTCAGTGAAGGAAGAGAGTCCTTAATTTGAGGCTGAAGAGTCCACATCTAAGGAATAAAAGCAATTTTCAGTGGAAAAGGTGACAGATCCAGTGATGAATCACACATAGTCCTCCACCCCTGAGAGTTTATAAAGAAGCTAGAGAGAGAAAACTTGTAACATATAACCACCTTCAAAGCAATCCAAGACCAGCCTGGTTAACAATGATCTGGGTGCCGGCAACACACTTTGATAAACTGTTACCTGGAGACACCTCACACCTCTTTCCTCCTGCATAAACCAGAGGTGGTACTAAGAAAAGAGCCTTGGGAGTTGGTCAAGTCTGAGCTGGAGTCCTGGTCACGCCATCAATTAACTGTGTGACCTAGCAAAAGTTATCAATACTTTAACCTAAGTCTTGATTTTCTTATCTATAAAATGGAAATAATAATCTCTGCCTCCCAGTACTGTTGAGAGAATTGGCTAAGTTACAAGGGCTATGTATATATCAGCACTCTATCTTCCCCCACTCCCCCAACACACACTCTCTCTCTGCCACCCACCTTCTCTATATATACATCATCATAGTCTCCCAAGGAACCATGATGTGAAGAGGTGCAAGAGGAGGAAGAAAAGCCCCAGGCACTTTGGTCCATACCTCATCTAGCGCACCGTCTTTGTCCTGGCAGATTGCAAGTAGATAGATGGAAGCTCTGAAGACCACCAGTGGAGGGCATTCACCCTGGTCCTGCAGAGACAGGAGGAAGCTTCGCACAGCCATGAATAACTCTGCCTCTGAGACAAACCTGTCAACCAAGGAGAGTCTGAGTGAAAAAGGCAGAGATGGCTGTCCTGCCCTGCCACGTCCTCCCTCAGCCACTGTCCTTCTGTCCCAGCATGTCCACATTCTAATGACACCTTGCACAAAGAGTGTGTTGTATATATTTAACAAAGCATCGTCACACATGCATAGCACATAGTTCTGTGCTTTGTGCAAGGCTCTATTAGAGGCCAGAGACTCCTCACTCACACCTAGAAGGTAAAGCATCAGGCAGCTGGACCGGCAGTGTTAAAGAGAAGGATGCTGCTTCTGGGGCTCAGGAGGCCCTGCTTTGGCAGCCAGTCCACCCTTCTCGTATTTATCATTAAACATTTCTGTGTTCAATGGGCTACTTTCTGGGGGAGGGAGACGTCTATACTTGTACATGCAAGGGAGATGGGGATGAGGAGGAAACTGACTTCACTATATACCCTCTTATATCTTTTAAATTTTCTACCCTATGTCTCACCTATCAGATTAAGACCCCCCAAAATTAAACATTTTTAAATAGGTAATAGTAAATGCTATGCAGTATCCTGGATTGTGTCCTAGAACAGAAAAGGAACGATAGAGGAAGAATTGGTGAAATCTGAATAAAGCTTAGTTAATAGTATTGTACCTTCACATATATCATCAAATGATTTTCAACAAGGGTGCCAAGACCATTCAATGGGGAAAGGACAGTCTTTTCAACAAATGGTGCTGGGAAAACCAGATTTCCACACGCAACAGAATGAAGTTAGACTCTTACCTAACACGATGTTAAAAAAAAATTAACCCCAAATGGATCCACACTTAAGACCTAAAACTATAAAATTTTTAGAAAAAAACATAAGGCAAAACTTTCTTGACATTGAATTTGGCAATGAATTCTTGGTTATGACAACAACGGCATAGGCAATAAAAGAAAAAATAAACAAACTGGACTTTATGAAAGTTTAAAAATTTTGTGCATCAAAAGACTACCAACAGGGCTTCCCTGGTGGTGCAATGGTTGAGAGTCCGCCTGCCGACGCAGGGGACACAGGTTCGTGCCCCGGTCCGGGAAGACCCCACATGCAGCGAAGCGGCTGGGCCCGTGAGCCATGGCCGCTGAGCCTGTGCGTCCGGAGCCTGTGCTCCGCTACGGTAGAGGCCACAACAGTGAGAGGCCTGCGTATCGCAAAAAAAAAAAAAAAAAAAGACTACCAACAGAGTAAAAAGGCAACCCACAGAATGGGAGAAATTATTTGTAAATCATATATCTAATAAGGAATTAATATCCAGAATACATAGAGAACTCCTAAAACTCAACAACAAAAAAGTTGAAACAATCTGATTAAAAAATGGAGAAAAGATTTGAATAGACATTTCTCCAAAGAAGATACACAAATGGCCAATAAGCACATGAAAAGATGCTCAACATCACTAATCATTAGGGAAACACAAATCAAAACTATGAGATAACAACCTCATATCCATTAGGATGGCTACTATCAAAACAAAAACAAAAACAAGTATTGGAGAGGATGTGGAGAAATTGGAACCCTTGTGCACTGCTGGTGGGACTGTAAAATGGTATAGCCACTGTGGAAAACAGTATGACATCTCCTCAAAAAATTAAAAATAGAACGACCAGATGATCTAGCAATTCCACTTCTAGGTATATACTCAAAATAATCGAAAGCAGGGACTCAGGGAGATATTTGTATACCTATGTTCACAGCAGCATTATTGACAATATATAATAAAAGGAAGCAACCCAAGTCTCTATCGACAGATGAATGGATAAGCAAAATGTGGTATATACATGTACAATGGAATATTATTCGGTGCAAAAAAGGAGGGAAGTTATGACATATGCTACAGCTTGGATGAACCTTAAGACATTATGCTAAGTGAAATAAGTCAGTCACAAAAAGACAAATACTGTATGATTCTACTATAATTAGTACTTAGTATAGTCAAACTCATAGGAACAGAAAGTAAAATGGTGGTTGCAGGGGCTGGGGGCAGGGGGGAATGGACTTACTGTTTAATGGGTATAGAGTCTCAGTTTTGCAAAATGAAGAGTGCTGGAGACGGATAGTGGTAATGGTAGCACAATATTATGAATGTATTTAATACTACTGAACTGTACAGTAAAAATAGTTAAGATGGTAAATTTTATGTTTGTGTATTTTACAATTTAAAAAATTGGAAAAAATAGTCATGTGCCAATGTTACTGTCTTAGTTGGATAAATGTACCACAGTTATGTATTAGGAGAAAATGGGTGAAGAGTAACTTTTCTGTAAATCTAAAATTACTCCAAAATAAAATGTTTATTTAAAAACTAAAAAGAAAATGGATAACAGCCATAATATAAATATTATGCTACCAAAAGAATAAGGTAGACCTATTAATACATGTAGTAGCATGGAAAGATGTCCAAGATATACTGTTAAGTTAAAAAGCAAGTTGAAGACCTTGTATTATATCCCATTCTGTATATTTAAAAAAAAAGTATATTTGTGTGTTGTTTGTTTTGTTTTGTTTTGTTTTGTTATTATTTTTGGCTCTGTTGGGTCTTCGTTGCATTCTCTAGTTGTGGCGAGCGGGGGCTGCTCTTCATTGCGATGCGCAGGCTTCTCATTGCAGTGGCTTCTCTTGTTGCAGGGCACGAGCTCTAGGCGTGCGGACTTCAGTAGTTGTGGCTCACGGGCTCCAGAGCGCAGGCTTGGTAGCTGTGGCACATGGGCTCGGTTGCTCCGCAGTACGAGGGATCTTCCCGGACCGGGGCTTGAACCCGCGTCCCCCGCACTGGCAGGTGGATTCTTACCATGTGCCACCAGGGAAGTCCCTCTATTCGTGTTTTTTAACACACAGAAGAGTTCATGGAGGGTACCTAATAGTAGTTAACTCTGGCAGGTGTATGGGGAAGTATTTTAACGTTATAGCCAATCATTTTTCTTGAGTTTTTACAATAAGCACGAGTTTTAAAATAAGAAAAAAACTTTTTATATATATATAAATTTATTTATTTATTTTTGGCTGCGTTGGGTCTTCGTTGCTGTGCAGGGGCTTTCTCTAGTCGTGGAGAGTGGGGGCTACTCTTCGTCGCGGTGCATGGGCTTCTCATTGCGGTGGCTTCTCTTGTTGTGGAGCAGGGTCTCTAGGTGCGCGGGCTTCAGTAGTTGTGGCGCACAGGCTCAGTAGTTGTGGTTCATGGGCTCTAGAGCGCAGACTCGGTAGTTGTGGCACATGGGCTTAGTTGCTCTCCAGTCCAGGGCTCGAACCCGTGTCCCCTGCATTGGCAGGCAGGTTCTTAACCACTGTGCTACCAGGGAAGTCCAGAAATAACTTTTAAACTATCACATGGGTCAAGTGATGTTCAGTGAGGGTGTCAAGACAATTCAAAGGGGGAAAAATAATCTTTTCAACAAGTGGCGCTGGAACATCTGTATAAGCCACATTATAAAAAAGAAGTTGGGGGCTTCCCTGGTGGCGCAGTGGTTGAGAGTCCGCCTGCCGATGCAGAGGACACAGGTTCGTGTCCCGGTCCGGGAAGATCCCACATGCCACGGAGAGGCTGGGCCCATGAGCCATGGCCACTGAGCCTGTGCGTCCGGAGCCTGTGCTCCGCAACGGGAGAGGCCACAGCAGTGAGAGGCCCGCGTACCACAAAAAAAAAAGAAGTTGGACCCCTACCTCACACCATCATAAAAGTTAACTCAAAATGGATCATAAACCTATATGTAAGAGCTAAAATTGTGAAAGAAAATAACTATAGAAGAAAATATAGGAGTAAATCTTCATGACTTTGGGTTAGAAAATGGTTTCTTAGAATCAACACCAAAAGCATAAATGACAACAGAAAAAACAGACATATTTCATACCCCCCCCAAATTTTTAAAATTAGATTTAATAAAAATTTAAAACTCTGTGCTTCAAAGGATACCATCAAGAAAGTTAAAAGACAACTAACAGAACGGGAGAAAAAAATTGCAAATCACATATCTAATAAGGGACTTGAATCTAGAACATATAAAGAACTCTTACAACTCAGTTAAAAAAATGGGTCAAAGATCTGAATTTCTCCAAAGAAGGTGTGCAAATGGCCAAGAAGCACATGAAAAGATGTTCAAAATCATTAGTCATTAGGGAAATGCTATTCAAAACCACAATGCAAAAACCACTTCATAACCGCTAGGCTGGCTATAATCAAAAAGATGGACAACAAGTGTTAACAAGGATATGGAGAAACTGGAACCCTCAAATATTGCTGGTAGGATTGCAGCTACTCTGGAAAACAATTTGGAAGTTCCTCAAAATGTTAAACATTGTATTGCCATATGACTCCTCAATTCTACACCTAGTATATACAGAAAAGGAAGAGAAAAGCAAGTACTCAAACAAATACATGTATACACATATTCACAGCATTACTATTCACAATAGCCAAAAGGTGGAAACAGCCCAAATGTCCAGCCATGGATGAAGGAATAAACAAATTGTGGTGTATATATACAACGGTATATTATTCAGCCAAAAAAAAAAAAAAAAGAATAAAGTACCAATGCATGCTACAAACATTATGCTCACTGGACGAATCTTGAAAACACTGTGCTAAGTGGAAGAAGCCAGGTGCAAAAGGTCACATACTGTATGACTACATCTATAGGAAATGTTCAGAATAGATAAATCCATAGAGACAGAACACAGACTGTTGGTTGCCAGGACCTGAGCAGAAAAAGGAATGGGTAGTGACTGCTTAATGGATAAGAGGTTTTACTTTGGAGTGATGGAAATATTTTGGAACTAGATAGAGATGGTGGTTGCACAGCACTGTGAATGTATTAAATGCCACTAAATTCGCTTTAAAACAGTTAATTTAATTATGTAAATTTTAACTCAATAAATTATTTTTTAAAAGCTTAACAGAAAATAGTCTTTTGATTTTAAATTTTAAAAAATTGTATAGTGATTCTTAAAACCAAAGTAAGGCACTGACATTTTTTTTTTGGTGCGTGAACAACACCCTCAGGGATATCAAGGAACTCTCATTAGCATTCTAGGCCTCTGTCTCTAGACAGACTACCCACCTGTCTTAACCCCCTCTCCAACATGTGAGCCCCTGAGGAATATAAGCCATTTCTCACTTATCTCTGTGTCCCCAGTGACCAGCACCAGGCTTGGAGAGGATGCCTCTGTAAACATTTATTGAACTGAACTTGGCTAAAGATGTAGGTTCCAGAACCAACTGTCAGCCACCAGCTCTGAGCACTGACCTGTCCTCGTGAATGTAGGCCAGGTAGAAGAGGAGCAGGATGCAGTACTGTCTCTGGCGAGTGGCTCCCTCCACGTACTGGCGATCCGACAGGAAAGCAAGGCTTTCAGGGCTCCTGCTGCTTATCTGGGGCAGCCCATGCTGCAGAAGCTCAGACACTGCAGATAGTTCTGGGGAGAGAACAAGCAGGAGAAAAATCACACAAAGGACACAGGAGAGCAGGTAATGAGCACATGGGTGTCTACTACATACAGAGTACTGCACAGGGCAGCAAGGATACACGCCAGATAAAAGGAAATCAGTCTCTTCTTCCTCTCTACCAGGAGAGACTAAAGGTAGCATGTGGAAGGACATAGATACATTCATTCACTTGACAATGTCCACTGATTGGCTACTCTAGGCCAGGCTGTGAGACATGGGCCCTACCTCCAGTAGCTGGCAGCTGGTGGGAAAAAACAGATAATGAGACAGATAATTACAGGACATGTGATCAGTACCATGTTCAAGCGTGGAAGAGAGAGTGACTCACGCCACCTGCGACGGGGAGGGCAAGCTCAAAGAGGAGGGAACTGTGGAGGGTGAAGAGAAAACAGGCAGAGAAAGGAGGGAAGAGACTCCCTGAGCCAGGAAGCAAGGAGTTCAGCAGCCTGGAGGCATAAGAGGAAGTCATGTATAAGGGGCAGGAAGGAGTTCAGTGTGACTGGCCCCTCAGTGAATAGATGTGGAGTGTTAGGGGTTTGGGACTGTGTGATGTAATTTGTAGCTAGACTGTGAAAGACCTTGAATGATGAGTAGAGAATATGGATTTTATCCTGAGAACAGATTCCTAAATTTCTTATGAAACTTCTGTTTCTTAAAAGAAAGAACATTTGATTACCAAAAGAATATGAAAGAAAAGGACCTCAGAGCTTAAATTTTGAATAAAGTCACCTTTATGGAAAATTAACTACATTACCCTTATTTTCCAAATTTCACCATAGACCAGAGAAAACTCCATCACTGTCGGACAATGCCCCACAGACTGATGTTTGGAGACAATGGCTGAAGGCCAGGGTAGTTGAGATGTTAAGGATAGATCGTCTAGCAGTCGGTGAAGACTGGTTGGAGGATGAGAGACTGCAAGCAGGGGGCCAAGTTAGAGGTCAAATGAAAGGGTCCATCCTGCCAGTGCAGTGGGCCTACAGGCAAGTGGAAGGTGACATGGAGAATGTCCCACTGCGATGTGCTAGCAGAGTCAGGTCAGGTTTCCTAATTCTAAGCTTAGGGCCTTTTCTACCAAAGCACACTATGACCACTGTGATAATAACAAAACTAATATCCTTGAGCCTCGCACATCCATATATAAAAGAAAGAAGCAGTCTGCATGTAAGTAAGGTTGGCTGCTCTTCCTGGTGCTCTGAGATATGACAAGATCTCAGGGTCTGAGGGGGCAGACAGTGGGGCCCCTCCTATTCCAACAAGAGAGGGAGCTGCCTGCAGCAAGGGCTGGTGCTGGTGAACACTAGAGGCTGTTGTGATGCGGCTGCCACCATGGTGGAAGTCATCATGTCATTCTCTGTGCAGGCCAGACCACACCTGAATAGGAGGCAGAGAGCTGGACACCGAGCAGAGAGGAGTGGCTGGTACAGTGAGAGAACTAGAAGCCCAGCCATGTTGGAAGGAATGAAAATGCTCACCTGTGCTGCTGTCTCTCTCAGCATAGTGTCTGAGAAAGACAAAGGAAAAAGAGCGGTTTGGGAAGTCTGTAGGGAGAAGACAACATCTTCATAAATGTAAAAAGAGGAAACACAGCCAGCAGCAAATGTCACCCACAAAGAAGGCACGGTATTTGTTGAATGAATGAATAAAACAATGATTAAACTGTTTTATGTTATAGCAAGAGGGAGAGGTCTAGGATAGAGGAACTCCTTAGGGCAGAGAACGTATCGTAATTATCACTGTATCCGCAGCTGCACTTAGGCCTCCCTGACATGCTGCAGAAGCTCAACTAATACTCAGCAAAAGGGAAAACCTCCAGCTCTCAGCCCTGCATCTGCTGCTCCCCCTGCCTAGATGGTGCATGGGACTCCTTGACCTCACTCAGACCTCCACCAACATGCCACCTCCTCACCTCCTCATGAAAACCCTAACGTGTACCTCCTCCTTCCATCACCCCTATCCCTTCACCTAGCTTTATTTTTTTTCATAGCACTCATCCACCCCTGACATTATATCTATGTGTTTATTGTCTGCCTCTCCCACTCCATTGGAACAGGACTTTGTATCCCTATTACCAGCTCCTTGAATAGAGTCTGGCACATAGTAGATGCTCAAGAAATATTTCTTGAATGAAGGAATGAAGAAATGAAACAGGCTGTTCAAGATATTTTGAGCAGGGCTTCCCTGGTGGTGCAGTGGTTGAGCATCTGCCTGCTAATGCAGGGGACACGGGTTCGAGCCCTGGTCTGGGAAGATCCCACATGCCGCAGAGCAACTAGGCCCGTGAGCCACAACTACTGAGCCTGCGCATCTGGAGCCTGTGCTCCGCAACAAGAGAGGCCGCAATAGTGAGAGGCCCGCACACCGCAATGAAGAGTGGCCCCGCTTGCCACAACTAGAGAAAGCCCTCACACAGAAACAAAGACCCAACACAGCCAAAAATAAATAAATAAAGTATCTTCTAACTTTAACATTAGAGTACTTGCCATTTCCCCATTTCTACAACAAATACACTTCTGCATGAAAACATAGACTAGGAAAATCTCATATTAGGTTTAAAAAAAAAAGATATTTTGAGCAAAGGTATCTGGGGGTAACAGGCAGAGAGCAAGAGGCCTGGTGTGAGGGACAATGCAGAGAAGTTGGTCACGGGGAGGAACTGGACTTGTTGAGCTTTAGAGTCCTTCTCAACCCTTAAGGTCTAAAGGTCCCAGAGGCTTGGATTCCACTGTTTTCTGATTTATTTATTATCTCACCTCCCTAGGAAGCAGCCTACAGTTCCATCATTCCATGATTCCATGGTTCCTCTGGGTAGCTTCAAGCAAAGGTTTCTTATTACTGTACTGACTCACTACCCAGCCAATCAGCAAGGCATCCAGACTCTAAAAGACTACCACAGACCTCATGAGTGGTCAAACTACAGCATCTTACCTTCTTGGGAAGGTGGTCCTGTCTTCTCTGGAGCTGAGAGGAGGTTGATGCACATGTAGTAGAGGAAACTGGAACACACCTGGTTTAGGGCTGAGTGACTTAGTGGGAGAAGAGGAAGACAGAACAAGAGAGTACATTGCTACTTTGGCTGGGACAGCATTATCCCTGCCATGTACTGGGGCACCACTGCTTTGTGCCAGAGCCCAATGAAGTTCTAACCATGGCCCTGGTAGAGAAGGTCTGGAGGTAGCTGTGAAAAGTGAATATGGAACCTGCTGCCCACAGATGTAACTTAGGCACTTGGCCCATATAGGCATTCACTAAAAATTTCCTGAAAAAAATAAATCAAGGAGGGCTACTAAGCTCCAATTTAATAAAACGTATAGGGCTTCCCTGGAGGCACAGTGGTTAAGAATCCGCCTGCCAATGCAGGGGACACAGGTTTGAGTCCTGGTCCGGGAAGATCGCACATGCCATGGAGCAACTAAGCCTGTGCGCCACAACTAGTGAAGCCCACACACCTAGAGCCCGTGCTCCGCAACAAGAGAAGCCACCGCATGAGAAACCCACGCACCGCAATGAAGAGTAGCCCCCACTCGCCGCAACTAGAGAAAGCCCGCACGCAGCAACGAAGACCCAACGCAGCCAAAAATAAAATAAATAAATTTATTTAAAAAATAAAATAAAATAAAACATAGAAACAAAAAAGTCCTCCTGGGTCAGGAAAGGGCTGAGGAGTACTAGAAAAAGAGGAAGCTGTTGAATCCAAAATGGGTAGCTGAGGAGAACTACAAAAAACAACTAAAATTGTGACTCTGAATCCAGGTGGATCCCTGTATTCCCTCCTGAATGTTGGTGTTCTATTCGGAGATATGGAAGGAGAGCTAGACGCTGCACTGAGGTTACCCTGAGGACTGCAGGCAGTAACAAGTGGAATCTGCTGAGTAAATGCAGACAGGTGGCAAATCAAAAATGGGAAGGCACGGAATGCTGTCCTAGAAGCCTAAAGAGACAGACTGAGGCAGCAACCTCTCTACTTTGAACAAAAGAGTCTCTCCTCTGGAATTGCTGGGCTGGCAGCAACTAGAACACGACTCTGTCTTGAGGGACACAGCATCGATTACCCTGTGAGGGCCTTGGTTTCCTTGTTTGTAAAATGAGGGGTTAGACAAATGATTTCTAAGAGCCCTTCCAGTTTTGATGTTACAGGTGCCCATCCAAGTATCACATGGAATGAAAGTCGTATCAGAACCAGACAAGTAAAAGCTACAGGAGCCCATCCAGCTCGTACCATCAGCTGCTGAGCAATTCCCACACTGTGTCAATCCCCCCCAAGGTCCTATGACTAAACCACACTAATCAGAAATTTCCACTTGTCCAGTCAAGAAGGACACTTGTCCCCTTGGGACCATACATACCTCAGGCCACTGCAGAACCTGGCCTTCAGTTCCAGGGTCAGTTGTATGAAGGATGAGGCAGCTTGGGAGAATTGAAAAGAAAGCAGAGAGCAATTTAAAGTAGACTTTTTACAGAGACTCCCAAGTCTGAGTGGTACTAGTTCTGGAATCACACAGACCCAGGTTTGAAATTTGCTCCATCACTATCTAGAAATGTGGCTCTGGAACACTTACTTAACTACTCTGAGACTCAGTTTTGATATCTATACCTCGAACGTTGTTGTGAAACTAAGTAAAATAAATGAATATAGAAGATCTAACAAATACTTAGCTCAGAGTAGGTACTGAATAAAAGTTCATCTTCCTTTCTGATGAACAGTCTGCATTAGCTGGTGACCCTGGCCCAGGCCCCTGCACTGCCTGACTCTCCTAGTTGCCCCGCTCCCACCCCGCCCTGCCATGCAGCTCTCTGTCAAAACTGACCTCTGTCCTGTCCATCCTTGGTCCCTGTAAAAGCAGTATTCTTGACAAGAGCTCCCACTATACCAGCTCCAGGGCTGGGGATAATCTTATTCTATTGCAGGGCTTCTGGTAGGGAATTAATCCCTCAGTTTCATAGTAACTTTCGAGGACAGCAGTTTAACCCATGGCTCCCTCAGCAGGGGAACGCCCAATTTGTCTGCTGGAAGGGTTCCTCGTGGTACAGACTCTCAGGGATCCAGAGTTTCTCCACCCCCAACTTCAGGTCTCTACCCCCTCTTGGCTGGCGGTGCCTGCTTCCCTCTTTTCTCTTGCAGTTTGGGCCCTGACCCTGTTCTCGCTGGCTTCAGGCTACATAGACCTCCCTGTAATCACACTTTCTCTACATGCCTTGCGCTCTGCACCACTGCCCCGCCGGAGATCTACACTTCTGAAGCTGCACCCATTCAGCACCCCAAGACCGGATTCTCTTGGCTCTTGAAGTATGGCAAGCAGAAAGAGCAGATGAAGGGAAGGAAAGGAGTATATGTCAGTTGTCACAATGACTAAGAGGTACACTCATTCAGGAAATCTACATATGTTGCCTCATTTCACTCCCATTATTATCACCATGTTCTAGTTGAGGACATTGCAGATAAGAAAATTAATTTGCCCAATGTCAATAAGCAAGGGATGTTTATTACACAACCCATATGTGCTAATCACAAAGGTCCTACTTTTTCCCCTCTTACACACAGCCTCCTACTGTCTCCTAGAAGTTCCTCCCACTTCCTACATGGAATAGCTTCCTAAGGGTTTCCTGTACTCTGTTCTTTTCCTAGAGAGAACAAAGATACCTCTGAACAGCGACAAGGGACCTCTCCAGGATGACCCAGACCATCAATCAGAAACTCGCTCAAAATCCCACATCAAATATACAGACAACTGCAAAAGGTATGCCCCTCGACTCCCCAGCTCTGGATCCTGGCCCCTCTCCTTTCCAAGGACCTTGCTCTGCTGAGTACCCCTGCATCTCTCTACTGCTCCTTCATATACACTGCTAACAGAAATAAGTGTTTCCAGTCTTAGGGGGTACTAAAATCCTTCCTAACTCCATGTCCCCTTCCAATTACACCCCCAGTTCTCACCTCCCCCCTTACACCAAACTTATGGAAAGATTTGCCTATTTTGCCTTTACTGCCTCACCTTGCACTCACTCTTCAACTCACTACAGTCCGGCTTACACACCAACCACTCACAGCAACTGCTCTGGCCAAGGTCACCAACAGCCTACATGATGCCAAGTCCAATGTACATTTTTCAGTCCTTGTCTTACTTGACCTCTGGGATGCATCTGACACTCATGACCACTCCCTCATCTACAAAACTCTCTTCACTTGGCTTCCCTAATGTCATCCCCTTCTGGGTTTCTTCCTACCTCTCCAACCATTCCTTACCAGTGGACTTTGGAGTAATCTGTTCCGCCTGACCACTAAATATTGTACTTTATTTTGTCTTGGTCCTTTGATCATCTCATTTTACACATTCACCATGAGGAATCTCACCTGTTCCCCACTAGAGACTCAGCCCCACAAGGACAGGGGTCTGTTTTGTTCACTGCTACATCCTCTGCCCTAGGACAGTGCCCTTCATGTAGCAGGTACCCAATAAATGTTTGTTGAATGATTGAAAGGCTGGATGATGAAAACTTCTATATTTATTGTAAAGAAAAAAATGCTGCCTGCTATTCCAGTTCTACAAGGATCAAGACATTAGCCAATGCAGTTCCTCAGCCCACCAACAGTGTACCCTGAGAGGAAGTCAGGATGGGGAAAAACAGGAAACATTCTGCACTTTGGATATACTGGCCCCTAGATAGTTAAGATGGCTATCTAAGGGAAATTTTCAAATGACCCCAGATTCTTGCATCTTCCCATACACAAAAAAAGGCACTAAAATCATTAACTTGAGATGTCCGTTTTTTGTGACTAGCAGTAATCTTTTTATGATTGACTACACGTTTTCCAAGCAAAAAAGTTCATATATATTGTGGCTTCCCGTTTACCTCTTTGGAGCAGTTCCTCAGAGCTATCTGAGAGGCTGTCTCCCAGGCTATAGTCCTCAGCAAGGTCCCCAAATAAAACTTAACTTACAACTCTTACATTGTGCGTTTTTCTTTCAAGTGACACTATATTTAAGACCAGATGTTTCCCATGACCTCAGACATAGTCAATTACCTACCTAAAAGCTCCACTGGGACATCTCACAGGCATCTCAGAGGTACCCTGATCCAAACTGATCACACCCTCTACTGCCTTCCCAAACCAGATCCTCCTCTAGGGAGCCTCCTCTCAATAAAAAACACCACCACCCACCTAGACGGCAGCCAGAAGCCAAGGCATTACCCTAAACTATTCCCTCTCCCTCATGCCCTACATCCAATCATTCCACCACAGCCCACCCCCCCACACACACACATACTACCTTAGTTCCTAACACCAACCTGAGTTAATGCAAGAGGTTGAACTTCTTGCCTCCAATCTTGCCTCCCTCTAACTCATGGTCCACACTGTTGCAAGAAGGATCTTTCTGAAACAGCAATCTGAGCCTGTCACTCTCCTTCTTTAAGACTCAATGATCCCAAGATAAAGTCCAAATTCCCAACCTGGTCAACAAGGCCCTTCATGACTGAGCCCTGGCTACCTCTCCATGGTAGACTTCCCACTGCATGCTATGTGACAGGAATAAAAGAAAAGACAGTAAATGATAATGATAAGGGGCAGGCATAGCATAAAGGTTAAGAAAGCAGGCTCTAGAGCCAGATTAGACTCCCTGAGTTTGAATCCTGGGCACACCACTTCCTGTGTGACCTTGGGCAAGTTGTCCAACCTAAGTTTCAATGTGCTCATCAGCAGAATGAAGATAATCATAGTACATACTCCTTAGAGTTTTTCTGAGAATTAAATGAATGAATACATGTAAACCACTGAGAACAGTATCTAACACATAGTAAGAGCTTAATATTATGTTAGTTATCATTAGTTATTAATGATTACTACCATTCTCTCTACTCCCTTTTCTGCTTTTGGCTATCTCCCCTTCCCATTCTCACCATCACTACCACTTTCTGAAGAGGATAAAGGAGACTCTGACTCTGATTCCTGGGCTTACTCTGCAAATTGAGGTATTTATAGGATGAAAACTGGAGACGTGGGAAAGGAAGGTTTATATTTTGAAGAGAAAAAATGACTAGTGAGGGAAGAAAATAAATACATGCAAGAAGACCTGGAGAAGGCTGAAGGAGTCAAGAGCCACTTGGGTTCAATTTTAGGAAGGCATTTCAGTACAGTATAGTTAGACAGCACTTTCACACAGAGTGCTACCACTCTTCTATAAGGCACTCGCAAGTACACAGGACATTTTTCAGTTGTCACAATGACTGGGGATACTTCTGTCATTCAGGGCTCAGGAGCTAGAGACACTAAACATCTTGTGAGGTCTGAGGGAATGTGGAGGATGAGAGTAATTAGGGGAAGGAGGTCTGTTGTGGGCTCTGAACTGGAACCTTCTTGACATTCTCAGAGAAGTGTCAATTAATTTGAGAACTGCCTTTAAGGACTTTTGATTGATGGATGATATACCCTTCCACTCAACACTAGGCAGAGTGTGGATGTTAATTCTGAATGAATACGTAAGCCTCCCATCCACAGGTTATGCACTCTTTAAGTACCCTGAGCAACTGCCTAAGGCGCCTGCCTCCCTCCCAACTTCCACACTTGCCTGCTGCCTACCAAGCTTCTTGGAGAATTCCTCCTTCATATGGGGGACGATGACAAAAAGGCTGTGCAGAACTGAGAGGAAAACCTCCATCAAGGCTGGATGAGTGGCCTGTTCCGAGTACCTCTGCAAAGAACCAAGAGGAAGAGCACAGTCCTCCAGGACTGAGCCTCTGAAGAAGAAACAGCATCAGCAAAAACTGCATCATCTAGCAATGGGAGACTAAATTCTTCCATTTCAAGGGCACAAGAAACACTAGGGGACCTGAAGTCACAAGCCTGCATCCAAGGCTTACATCTTCTGCCACTTGATAAACTGTTCAAGATTCATTACCGCTCTGGGCCTCTACCAAAGAGTAAAACAGAAATAACAAGTCCTACCTCCCAGAAACAAATGATATCTCATGTGTAAAAGTCACTTTCTAAACTGTAATGCAGAGTGACGCTCATGCTTCTAACATATAATAATTTAGTTTACAAACTTCCTTCACGTTTCTTTTTCATGTGATCATTGAACAGAATCATGAGGCAGCCTGATATGGTAGACAGAGCTCTGGATTAAGAGTAGAGAAATCTGAGTTCTATTTCAAGCTCTGTACGAAGTCGCTGTGTGCCCTTGGGTCAGTCACCCCCTCCCTTCTCGCTGTTTCAGTTCCCTGTGTGTAAATAGGCAGGGCCTCAGGGACATGGTTCTTACAGATACTTTTCATTTGGTCTTCAAACCAAGTTTTTTTCGACTAGAAAAGTAATACAAGCTCATTAAAGAAAATGTGTAAAATACAGAAAAGTAGAAAGCAACAATAATACAGTAATTCTATGATCTAGCTCTAGATCTAGCTCTAACGCTCCATAAATCTAGGAGGAAGGCAGAGCAGGTGAGGAAGGGCTACTGCTAGTGCGAGCCAGTCAGAGCTGCAATCCCGGGCTCCTGAGAGCTACCCACCTGAAGACCCTGGCACTCTGCCTCACAGGCTTCTTCAAGAAAAAGAGGCTCTCCTGTCAGAACCAGAGGATGCTCCCCTGCTGCCACCTACTGTTCCCAGTGGGTATTTTGGAGGTGTCCTTTCCCAACTAACAGTGGCTCCTCACAGGCTCACAGGATATCCAAACCTCAAAGAGGACAAGACTCACCCAAGGTCATCTGGGCAGTCAACAGCTCTGGACCCCGCTCTTCCTACTATCTCCATCTCAAGTCAGCTCAAACCCAGGGCTCTCTTCAGGTCTCTCACCTGTCATTTTACAGAACTCACATATGTGCTCCTTAGTGAAGCCTAGATCAGACATTGACTGCTACTCTTTACTAAGCAGAAAAATACATAGGTTCAAACCTCAGAACTGTCGTATACTTGCTTTCCAACCATAGAAAAATGACAACCTCATCTTTAAATTGGGGGAAATGATAGGACCTATTTCACAGGGTCACTGGGAGGGTTAAATTATGAATATAAGGCATTTCTCACTTCATAAACATTACCTATTTATGATTTTATTATTACTGCTTTCTACTTTTTTAAGAGGCATCTATTAATCTATTATTTACAACCAAACACTGTACTGTGATTTTAAAACCAAAGGAAAAGTGGCTGCAAGAACAACACTGCTACGACTCTCAGAAGGTCCAGCTGAGCAGTCGAGTCACTGTCTTGTGCCTCTCAGCCTGGCTTGCTCTCACATTCTTCTCCTCCCCAAGCTTCATGCTGTCCAAGGCTCAGGAAAACCCACCATCACCATGGGGATACACAAGGAGTCACAGGCACTGAGAAGAAATTCTGAGAAGGCCTCCAAGGTGTCTTCTTTCTCAGCACTGGGAGCTGTGAATGGATTCTCCTGGGCCGAAGGTTCGCTCTGGAATTCCACAGCCAACCTAAGAAATCAATGTGTGGGTATATCTACAACTACCTATGCAACATAAAGGTTAGAAGCATCCTCCTAGAGGGATACCTGAGCTCAGGGCTCAGGGAAAGTCTCCCGACCAGCAGATCTGGAGAAAATTCCAGACGCCTCAGTGAGGGAGAACCTGGTCTTTGGTCACCTCTTCAGCTTCGTGCTCCCTACCCTCTCTCCCATAACACATGACTCATCCACCCTACTACATGTATTTCCCTGAATATACCATGCTGTTTGCTGTTTCACATCTCTTTGCCTTTACATATGCTGCTCTCTCTACTTGGAATGCCTTCCCCAGGTTTGTGACAACGTAATGAATTCCACACATATAAACAAAACTGTCTCTTCCCCAGGAGACTGTGAGCTCCTTGTGGGTAGGAGCTAATCTGACTTACTTACCTTTCTACTCCCACTGTCTAGCACCAGGCCTGGCACACAGTAGATACAACAAATATTTGTTCGTGTGTACTGAATTAATCCAACAAGCATTCAGTGAACACCTATAGCACTAGGTTACTTGGGAAGAGGAACAAACCTGAGTGAGATACAACCTCATTGCACAGTAACAAAAACTTCGCCAGGAGGGAATCTTTAGAAACCTCCTCCACATAGCCATTCCATACCCCACACGCATCCCCAGCCTCCATCCCAGCCAAAGTCCTCTCACTACGCAGCAAAGCATCAGAAACCAAGTGCTGCTTCTAGAGCTTCATCCTTTGTCCGATTCCTTTCTACACCCACCCTCCATACTACTCCCTCATCAGACCACAGAGGGCCCCTCACCTGCAGGCATTTCTAAATCCCTCCAGAGTGCTCAGGAGAAAGCTTCCTCTTCGAAGAATGGTCTTCTCCGAATCTCTACTGGAGGCATGGCCCTGAGGTGAGAAGGAAAGAGGGGAACCTATTGGTCACGTACCTACTCCGTGTTCTGGTCTTTGCTTAGAGGACTACAGACTTCTTCCTCTCACACTGGAGTCTGGCATTCCCATACACCTAACAACTTCCAGGGGATCTTAGGTACATCCCCACAAATCCAGCCATCTAATAGCTCCTTTAAAACATGGTAGAAGAGGAAACCTTAACCACTTGTCTCCCTGTGAAGCACAGGACTGGTTCTTGTTCTGTTATACGCAGAAAACCGTCACAGGCTAGTGGACATTAGCCTAACTGGCTATAATGCCCGTATTATTGCTCCAAAACACACACAAAAATCCCCACCGCCTCAGGCGTGAAGAGCTTAGTTTCCAAAGTTAATCCTGAAAGACATAATCAGCACCCACGTTAATAGTATTTCTTCTGATATTTTAAGTCCATGGCCCATTAAAAGCCAACATTTATGACACAGTGCACAGTGGTCAGATTCTTTCTAAGATTATAGCGAATCCAGCCTTAAATAATCTTGTGAGCATGTTTACCATACCTGCTTGGATGATATAAAAGACAAAGTGGGGCTTCCCTGGTGGTGCAGTGGTTGAGAGTCCGCCTGCCGATGCAGGGGACGCGGGTTCGTGCCCCGGTCCGGGAAGATCCCACATGCCGCAGAGCGGCTGGGCCCGTGAGCCATGGCCGCTGAGCCTGCGCGTCCGGAGCCTGTGCTCCGCAACGGGAGAGGCCACAACAGTGAGAGGCCCGCATACCGCAAAAAAATAAAAATAATAAATAAATAAAAGACAAAGTGTGTAGTAGGCTTGAGTACAAACACCCTGGGATTTACTATCCAAACTCAGGTCCTTGCTAGCTTTGGACCTGAGAGAAAAACTATTTAACCCCTGCGACTTCAGTTTCATAATGAGGATAACGATTATTAAGTCCCACAGTTCCGCAGTTAGGAAAAAAAATAACATCTCATTGTAGGCGTGTGTGCATGAGAAAACCCTATAAAGTAGCATATAAAGGTAATGCAATGTACTAATTATCTTCCGAAAACACATTACAGCATGATCTCCAGAAGAAGCGGGCTGCAGTGCACTGACCAGGGGCCTCCAGTTCAACGGGATCTGGGAAAAATCTGCACACCGGCTCAGCATGGCTTTGAGCAAGGCCTGCAGCTCCTTGTACAGCACAGGTAGAGCACTCTGATGATCCTTCCTGCACCCAGAGAGACAAAGGTAGGCCTATGGTGAGGTAAGGGTACTCCAAGGTACCCTCAGGTTCTCAGGCAATGGGGGACAGGTGGTAGATCAGAACACGGGTCCAGGATCTGATCTGATAAAAACCCTTGCTCCAACACGTATCTGCTGCACGACTTCGTGCACATTCCTCATCCTCTCTAGCCCTCAGTTTCTTCATCTAGTCAATGAAAGTTAATAGTACTCTCCTCACAGAATTATTCTAAGGATCAAATTGGATAATGTATGCCAAACACTCAGCATGATGTTTGCTAGTTAGTAAGTCCTTATAAATGACAGCTAAGACTATTATTATTGTTATTAAAGATACAGAAGGTTTTCTCACTGAGAAGGGCCTCCCAGTGAAAAAAGTACTATCTAGAACAGAAGGTGGTCACTGTTCTCAAATAAGTGATAAACTGTCTTGGGGACGAGAGATCAAATTTGCTTTCTGTTTCCTTGATGAGGAAAATCAGGATCAATAGGTAAACGTTATCAAAGACCCAGATCTTATTTAAAGAATATAAGGAAGAACTTTCTAAGAGTCAAAACTCTATAAAGGGGGCTTCCCTGGTGGCACAGTGGTTAAGAATTCTCCTGCCAATGCAGGGGATGTGGGTTCGAGCCCTGGTCCGGGAAGTTCCCACATGCTGCAGAGCAACTAAGCCTGTGCGCCACAACTAGTGAGCCTGCGCTCTAGAGCCTGCGAGCCACAACTACTGAAGCCCGCGCGCCTAGAGCCTGTGCTCCACAAGAGAAGCCACCGCAATGAGAAGCCCGTGCACTGCAACGAAGAGTAGCCCCCACTTGTCGCAACTAGAGAAAGCCCGCGCACAGCAACAAAGACCCAATGCAGCCAAAAATAAATTAAATAAATAAATTTTTAAAAAAAGAAGAATGAAATAATGCCATTTGTAGCAGCATGGGTAGACCTGGAGATTATCTTATTAAGTGAAGTAAGTCAGACAGAGAAAACCAAATATCATATGATATCGCCTATATGTGGAATCTAAAAAAAAAATGATACAAATGAACTTATTTACAAAACAGAAAAACAGACTCACAGAAAACAATCTTATGGTTACCAGGGGGAAGGGTGGGGGGAGGGATAGATTGGGAATTTGGGATTGACATATGAACAGAGAGCAATCTGCTGGGCCTTCTAACAGGCACTCCATTAACTGTATATAGTGAAGGCTTGATTTCCCCTTTCCCTCTTCACTTCTGGAAGCTCTAACTTTCTATCCTACATTGACTGTCAAGCCCTGGTTCTGCCATCTTTAAATTCTTTCCGCAGTTCTCACTTTTCATTCCTCCTTCCGGTTGTGCTCCCCAGAGACCCTCTGAACCACTCCACCTCAGAGGGACCACCTCAGTAAAAATTCTGAAAAATTAAAGTCAAAAGTAAAATTATCTAAGGATTAATAACCAGCCCCCTACCCACAGCTCTCCACAATTCTGACCCAACCAGCTTTCTGGCTTCTTCATGTACTACTCCCTTTCACACAAACTGCTGGCCAGACTGGCTACCGTACCCTCAGTAATCCCTAAATTTTCCTACCTACATGTTTTGGCCAACCCTGGTCCTTGCACAAATCTAAATCTCTCTCATCCCTCATAGCACAGCTCAAATACTACCTCCTGCCTGAAAGGTGCTAAAGGTGCTACCAGTCCCCCATAACACTGACCTCCTGGGAGATTTCCAGCTCTGCATGGGAACTTCTGATTGACTCTGGCTCTTACTCTATGTCTGTGTTACCCTGTTGGTTTACTCATCTCACCCTTGTTGGGATTCATGCCCCAGATTTAGAGATTCAAATCCAGGAAAGGACAAAAGGGGAAAAGAGACAAACTGAAGCCATTATAATGTAAATGCTATTCTTTTATTCAATTTTTAGAAGCAACCTAGAGTCAAGTGATGAAGACTTAAATATAGTTACAGAAGAGACTATAAATGTTAACAAACTTTACAATATAAAATTAAAGGTATAGGAAGTTCCCTGGTGGCGCAGTGGTTTCCACCTGCCAATGCAGGGGACACGGGTTCCAGCCCTGGTCCGGGAAGATCCCACGTGCCGCAGAGCAACTAAGCCCGTGCACCACAACTACTGAGCCTGCATTCTAGAGCCCGCAAGCCACAACTACTGAGTCCATGTGTCACAACTACTGAGCCCGCATGCCACAACCACTGAAGCCCACGCACCTAAAGCCCACGCTCTGCAACAAGAGAAACCACCGCCACGAGAAGCCTGCGCACTGCAACTAGAAGAAGCCCACGCGCAGCAACGAAGACCCAACGCAGCCAAAAATAAATAAAGAAATTTATAAAATTTTAAAAAATTATAAAATAAAGTCCCCAATGGACATTTCACTCCCCAGATCTTCCTTTTAAAATAAATAACTAAATAAAATTAAAGGTACAGCTGACATTGAGAAGTAGACGGTAAGGAGGAGAAGGGAAAGAAAGAGCTGGGGTGCTAATATACTCAGCTAACGAAGTAGGGTGTCAAGAGGTACTGCTTCAAGTTGAGGGAACAAGAAACACAAGTTTTAAGTATATTATTTAAAAATTTGAAAACATAACATCAATTAACACAAAATAGTAACTAGCAAAAATGCCAAGGAAGTGTACAGAAGACAAAATAATGTGACCTAAGTCTTGTTTTTCTTATTGGCAAGTCAATGAATAATGTTCTAAATTGACAAATAAAGAAATAGCATTACAAGCATATTGTTTAGATTTAGGGAGATAAATCACCAGAACTAAAACCAAAATGAGTTAAAATTAGTTTCCTTTAGGAAGTGGGGACAGGGGGCTGTTCCTTTTCATTATAAACCTTGTGTGTATTTTATTTTTTATCACTTAAATACATTACTTTGTTAGATTTTTAAAAGGGAGGGCGTGGAAACAAAGTAAAATTTTCTATATAAATAAATATGGGTTATCCTCCATTAGTTTTCTCAAGATATCAAGCATCTTACTAAGGAATGATTTCCCATCATGACCCTAGGATTGCTTAGTCTCACCATCCATTTTAACATCATTCATATACTGAGTATCTATTAGGAGTGAGGCACATAGCAGTGAAAAAAATGACATGGTCCCTTATCTCCTGGAGATTATTTTATATAGTGGAGGAGACACAGAACAGATGAATAAACAAGAACTGTCAAGTGTCTGGTAGGTGCTGTAATAGCCAGATGGGTCAGTTAGGGAAGGACACTCTGAATGAGACCTGAATGATGGGAAGAGTCCAGTCATGCAAAGATTTCAGGGAAGAGTATTTTGGGCAGAAGGAAAAATTAGTAGAAAGGAAGTGGGGGCAAGGTCTGGACTAAAACAAATGACCTAGTTTTAAAAAGTTACATCCACAAAATAAATACAGAATAAAATCCTATTTAAAAAAAAACACGCAGAGAATTGGAAAGAACTCTTCCAAATTAAAAATATGAAAGCAGAAATAAAACACTCAATAGTAGAGTTGAAAATAAAGTCAAGAAAATCTCCTGGAAACTAGTACATAATGACAAAAGGATAAAAAACTGTCAGACAAAGAAAAGAAGGAGATGACCAATCCAGGAGGCCCAACATCCAAATGGCAGTTCCAGGAAGACAGAACAGAGTAAACAGAGCAGCGGAAGAAAGAATTCAATGAAATTTCCCTGACCTAAAGGACAAGTATCCCCTGGAAGCTGCTCTGGCCTTGACAGGCCCTCGGGTACATGCAGGGGTGGAAAGTTCGGCCTGTCTGGGTCTCTCACCTCAGAAAGGCAGAAATGGCCTTCACTGCCTCAGCAGCCACCTCCAGCACAGGGCTGTTCACTGCCTCTTGGAGGGCACGGCCAGCATCTCTGCACAGGGCTGAGCTTGGGAACAGCTTGATCTCCTCTGGCTGCCTGAGAAATTGTAAATGAGAAATGAGTGTGTGAACTATCACTGACCCCACCAGGAATAAATATCTCACTTCTTTCCTTCTCCAGTCTGGCCCCTACAGGCCTGACGCGTCACTACTTTGCTCACCGAGTCAGGATCTGAGCAAAGAGCAGCAGGCCCTGCTTGTGCAGCTCGGTGTTGTTCATCCTCAGGATTCCCTGTAGGCTCCTCACCACTGACTCGATCCCTACCGCAAAATGACATGGCAGAGGCCAGGGATCAGGGCTTGTTGGCTTCTTTACTGCCTTCCCAGGAGAGATGAGAGGCTCTGGACAGCACATATTTGCTAGCAGCCCTCATGGAGCAGTCCTGACAAGTTGAGCTGATGGGACAGGACTGTGAGATCTTTGAGGGAAGGCCCTTATCTGATTCATCTCTGTCTCCCCAAACCCAGCACAACCCAAAGCACGACCCTGGCATTCGAGGTATTTAGTCAATACCTACCGGCTGAGCTTCACCTTCTCTACTACACGCACTCCTATTTCTCCTCAAAGAATAAGGTAGGACATCCACTCCTCCAGGAAGCATTCCCTGGTCCACTCAGGCAGAGCTGTGGGCCTCCCCTGAGCTCCTACATGTCTTGTACCTCCCCCCTTGCACAGTCTTAATAAGCTTGCTTATATCTCCCTCCGCTTCCAGAGGACAGGGACCACATTTTATGTATCTCTAAATCTCTAGGTTCCAGCCTGGTGCCTGGCATAGAATAAGAACACAGAATATAAAATGAGTAACTAAATGTGCCCAGTCTAAAAATCTAGATGTGATATAAAAAGTCCCAGACAAGAAAGGTATCACCAGGAAAGAAGAAGGGACAGTTTCAAAAAACTTTGAAAGGATAAATCAGCAAAACTTGGGGACTAACTAGATGGATAGATATCTGGGGCGCAGGAAAAGACTGAATCCAAGGCTGAGTAAAGTTGCTCTTAAGGTGCAACAGGAATTCATTTAGTGGCCCTTCTCTTGCTAAACATATATACTGCCAATCAATGAAGAACAGAACTGTTTGGATATCACTGCTTGCACGTGGAATCTGGTAATGAGTTTGGGCTGATGGAAATGACCAGACCAGCACCCCTCTCCAAGGTGTAGGCCTACCCCCGTCACTGCTGTTGCCACCTAACTTCAAAGTGCTGTCCACCTGAGCGAGAGCTAGTACAGGACCCACAATACCAACCGTACACCGTGTGGCACTTGGAAAAGAAGAGTGGCTCTTCTGCCAGAAGTATCAAGCAGTTGTAGCTGGACCAGACAAGCACTTCACTGGAAGAGGAAAGATGCTCAAAGAGGAACTCTGGCCAGGGAGACAGGGAGAAAACAATCAATGACAACAGTGTAATCATGATCCCTTAACTAATGCTATGGCCTTGGATTTATTCAGCATCTCACACCTGCCACTTCAGCTGTTCACACACCCTCTTGACGAGACATGATCATTCATTCACAGATAAACCTGGAAAATGCCCTCAGACTTATGGTGTAACCTTATCTTTTTAATAGATGGGGAAACTGAGACCTAGAGAGAAACAGTTGGTGGTAGAGGCGGGACTGGAATTCAGGTCCCCTAATTCTCAGGATGGGCAGCAGCATGATACAGAGAAAAGAGATTTTAGAGCCAGACAGCCTTGATTTTGTATCCCTTCTCTGCCAATGCCGAGTCTTGCTGATTTAAACCAGTTATTTCCCTTCTCTAGTTCAATTTCCTTATTCATAAAATAGCAAAGATGAGGACCTAAATGTGGCAACATTTGCGATGCACCTCAGGGCATATTTCCTGGCTCATAACAAACCTTCAAGACACATTAGTTCCTTTTGCCTCCCTGGTCCACGGGTCTTTCCACCACCCCACGCTAGGTGTTTATTCCTAGGTGGTCAAATTAATGACAAAGTTCAGTGACAAACTGCTCAAGGTCATATTAGAAATCTGTAGCAAGAGGATTCAGACTTCATGAGGTCTATTTCCTAGAGTCTGTCATATACAATAAACATGCCACCAACCATCCCTCCAGTATGCATATCAAAGAACTCCCAACAAGACTGCTGCTGCTGGTACTCAAGGGTCTCCAGGCACAACTCTGGGATCCTCAGAGGAGAAAGTTAGAAGGGGCCTCCTACCTGGGATGTCAGCATGGATGAAGGCTGGGGCGTGCTTCGCTGGCGAGTGGACCAGTACTGCAGTTATACAGTGGGCACTGGCCACCTGCAGAGTCTCATCTCTGGAAAGGAGAAGCTGGAGAAACAGGCAGCAAAATGTGTCACAGTCACACCACTGACAGGACCAGAGGGAAGCAGCCTGAATGCCTCAGGGCAGGAGCCTGATTTGTCTCTGAATCCCTCACACACTACTGGTGCCAGGCATAAGGATGGTGCTCAAGGAGTGCAGTTATAGATTATGGAAAGGAGTCTCTGTCAACAGCAGCAGGAGAGAAACAGAACAAAAGAACACAATGGCACTCAAAGAACACTAACATCATCCCCAAGAAGGGCTCAAGCCTTCATTGGCAAAAGTACTTTCACAGCCCTCATCTGGTTTTGATGTTTCAACAAGCCTGGGACATAAGGGAAGGTTCTGCTATGAGCCTTGCTTCAAAGAATGTGCAGAAAAGAGTTAACATTGCAGGCCTGAGTCTGTTATCCTTAGAAAGTCCTGCCTGCAAGGTTGGCCACTCACTGGGTTTGGGAAGTTGAATTTCAGGAGGGTTCTCAACCCTCCAAGAACTGGTAAAAGTGGCTCACTGTGACTAAACTATTTGCACAAGCAATGCAGTTTATGCTGAACCCACCCCTACTTTCTTTCTGGAAATCTAGAATTTTGGTATGTGCTAGGCAGAGGGTGCCTCTATAACCAGCCAGCTCCCAATTAAAACCTAGGGCACAGGTTTTAACTTATCTTTTCATGACTGAAAGAAAACCAACTTTGAGCCTTCTAATAGCATATTGTTTTGGCCAGTAAGAAAATACTTAGGAAATCCTGGATAGAAGGAGTGGTAGATAAGGAAAAAGGCCCAGGAAGCTTTCAGGTTCCCTTGTTATTGAACCCAGAGACCACGAACCACAAGACAACTACCTTTTTGAGCACCAAAGGCAGTGAGGTCTCTCCTGGTGGCCCCTCAACACTCTCAGTACTTTCCACCAGCGCAGATTTGTTCATGATCATGGACACAAAGAGGTCATACTTCAGCAGCTGCCTCAGCAAACCTAGAAAACAAAGGGGTTGGGAAGTGAGGCAAGAGGAGCATAGGCACCAGAATACACCCAAGGCAGCTCCTCCGACTTCCCCTAGAAACTTCTTCATGTCTCCATAGATATTCCTAAGTATTTTATTCTTTTTAATGCTGTTGTAAATGGGACTGTTTTCTTAGTTTCTTTTTCATATTGTTTGTTGCTAGTATATAGAAACACAAGTGATTTTGTATCCTACAATTTTACTGAATTCATTTATTAGTTTTAACAGTTTTTAGTGTAGTTTTTAGGGGTTTCTATATATAAGGTAATGTCATCTGAAAACAGAGTCAATTTTACTTCTTCCTTCCTTTACTTCTGTCTCTTATTTCTTTCTCTTGCCTAATTGTTCTGGCTAGGACTTCAAGTACTAGGCTGAATAGAATCCCACCTTTTTCTTTGCAATCTCCACGAAAGCATGTACCACAATGGACTCTGATCACATCTGTCCTCCACATTGGGCTATGAACTCCCACAGATGAGAGCCTGGGTTTGATCATCTTTATGACCCCAGAGCCCAGAACAGGGCCTGGCTCAGAATGAACACTCTCTATGTGTGGCTGAACTAGTCATAACAGAGCTCTTGGCCCAAACTGTGAAAAGAAATTGTTGTTACCCACAGACTATGCTTTTCCCTGTAGCTCCTGCTCTGAAACAGGTCCTCACCCAGTCACCAATCACAGTGCCCATTTGCTCTATCCAAAATACAAAAGCTCCCTGCTCAAAAGCATTTAGTAGATCTCGTGTATTTATGTAAGGAAGTAACAGGAGAGGCTGAAAGGGTACACTGAGCTTCAAATAACAAGCAGAGAAACTTGGACTTCACTCTGGAGGCCAGAGGGAGCCATAGATGATTTTCCAAATAGAAGACTGACAGGATGCAAGCTATGCAGTGTGAAGATTAATTTGACAGCAAGTACAGGATGCACCAGGGCATGCAGTAAAGACCAGAGGCAAAAAAATTGCTGTCCCACTCTTCTTCCTCTTCTCCTTCCAAAGATGACGTTCTTAGGATACCACACCCAACATTAGGCATCTTTCGCAGTCTGTGCCTCTTATCTCCCAAACCCACAGCTTCTATCCGTTGCAAAGCAGCAAACCTCCCCACCACTAGTGAGCCAATATCTCAAATCCTCAAGCAAAACCTCAAAAGCTTTCTCTTTTCTCTCCAGTCCCATGTCTTACCCAAGCAGTTGATCTTTAGCTCCTTTGTCTGGGCACCATCCATGGTGGAAAGGAAGAGAGGACACAGTTTCTCCCGGAAATGGCCCAAAAGCATCTCGGCTGCAACTGGTGAGGAGTACAGCTTCCCATAAAGGTAGCAGACAGAAGCTTGCACCCCCTCACTGGGGTATACTAAACCTCTCAACAGATGTTCCATCAGGTCACCTATCCAGAAAACAACCAAGGGGCCAGGGGAACCTCACAATGTCAACTGCTAGATGACACTCCAAACTATTGCCCTGAATGGAATAGTGATGGTAATCCCCTACAATGCCCCACAATACATGATTTCTGGGAACTTAATCAAAAGGGAAAACCAAGGCTTAGAGAAGTTAAGTGATTTACCCTTGGATAAATACTCTGTGAGATATTTATCTGCTTTTACTGATAGAAAAAAAGTGCTTCTATATTCCAGAATTAATTCTTCCTCTCACCTGAAAGGAAGGCTCATAGTAGGTACTTAATTCTTTTGTGTTAACAAAATGAATTGAAGGAGCCCAAGACCAGAGTTGAGAAACACTTTTTTTTCCAATTGGCCAACATAGAGCAGATTTTGCAGATGGGGAAACTAAAGCTTAGAGAAGGAAAGTAATGACTTCCCAGATGTACACAGTGAATGGACCACCCAGATGGAAGTGTGATCAAAACAGGTGAAAGGGTAGTGGTAGCTCTTCCCCAGAGGTCACTCACTGTGCTCCATCACAAGCTTGTCTGCCAGAGCAGGGATCGCATCCACCAACTTGCCGAGAAGGGTCAGGGTGGCCAGGCTGCCTCGCATGGAGGGCATGTTACACAGCTACAGAGAGTGAACATACTCTGCTCTATAAATTAGGATCAGGACAGATCTCCCACCAAAATTCATCTTGCCCTATCCACACCAAACCCTGTACTGCATGTGTCTCTCACCACAGTCAGTAATCAGCCTCTTTAGCTAAGTGTCTATATCCCCTATTGGACTGGGAAGTCCCGAAGGAAAGGGACTGAGTCAGATTCCTCTCAGTGTCCTCAGTACCTAGCTCAGTACATGTTTGTTAAACTAAATTAAAATGAGCATATTTTGCCTCCTATGGAGCCAGAAACTGGGAGGTGAAATTTGGGAACATCATAAAGATGGAATTCTAGTTTATTGCAAAAAAAAATTGGTTATCATCATCATTATTGTTATATTATCACTGAACCCTCTATTTGTCAGGTACTATGCTTGATGCTTTACAGGCAGAGTCAATAGTAAATATTTCACCTTTTCTACTGACTAGCTGTAGTACCTTAAGTAAGATTCCTAACTCTTCTGGTGGGAATTAATACTAGGACCAACTTCATAGGGTTGTTGGGAGGACTAAATGAGACAGTGCATGTAAAGCACCAACATAGTGCCTAGCATATAGAAAGTGCTCAAAATGTTAAGTGGCATAATCATAATGATAAATGTTGATATATATAATTATAAATTCAATCATATGTTAACCACATGCAGAGTAATTATAATGACATGATTATTTAACATTATTTCTAATTAAATGTTGCTCTTGATGGTGTTAAATGAACATTTGTCTTCCTTTTGCAAAAAAAAAAAAAAAGTGACTCTGATATTATTCCTAAATCTTAAACACAATGCAGAAGCTGCTTGTTTAACTGATATCTGTGGCTACATTGAAGAAAGCTGGTTAAATATACCTTCTCAGTGTTTACCTTAGATGCTGATAAAAGCAAATGCCTTCAGTATAAAATAAACCAAACAAAAATACTAAGGCAAGAGAGCAGTTAGTGAACATATTTCCTTAATAGTGAACATATTTCCTTAATAAATTCATCAAGGAAATCTGTATTATATTTAGGAGGATATAGAGAATGGCCATGGATGATTACGCCAGAAAATGGACTTCAGCACATGGAGGCAGCATTTGGGAGACTGAAAAGGGAAGGAAAGAAGCTACAAAGAGTACTGGAGCAGAAGACCCAGGCCCTAGCTCTGGCTCTGCCACTGACTCAGTGACCTCAGGCAAGTCCCTTTTCCTCTCCGGATTTCAATCTCCCCATCTATCCAAAGAAGGGTTGACCCAGCTCTGACATCTGAGGATTCTGAGGGGTACTCAAGAACCAACAGCTACTTTACTGACCTCTTTGTGACACTCATACAGCAGGCAATGAATGGTCTGCTCCAACTTCAGCTGAGTTGTAAGCTGGATAAGGACTGAGAAGACACAATAACATTACTAATCAGAAGACAACCCATGGCCCACAGTTCACTTTTCATAGTCCTTCTAATCAAAGTCATTTGCTTGTGGTAATCGGCATTAGTCTTTTCTATCTCCCCCATTCTTCACTGTTTTTAATCAATGGCTGACAACTAGGCTGTACATTAGAATCACCTAGGAAGCTTAAAAAAAGAAAAAAAAAACTAACACCCAAGTCCCACCCCAAACCAATTAAATCAGAATCTCTAGATAAAGGGTCTAAGCATCTGGATACTTTTTTTAGTTTCCCAGGTGAGTCTATTGTGAAGCCAAGGTTGAAAACTACTATGTTATTTCTACCTTTTTCCTTCCTCAGAATTTGCTACTTCATATATGAAAAAAACAGAATTAGGAGTTAGTTCCTGTGCCAATAATTGGCGATAATATTATCACTCAACCCCAAACCCGCCCTTCTATACAATTGTTTGTGATACTTCTGCTGGTGTCTTTGAGGAGGAGTAAAGAAGAGGCTGGCTCTACAAGTCTGGGGAAAGCTGCAGACTAGATCTGGCTGCTGCTGAGGGAAGGCTCTGCCACCTCCAGGGTAAAGAAGCATTCTAGGACATCACTCACAGAAACAGGAAGACAGGAAGCAAACAGGAAACAGTAAGGAAGGAGCAAGTCCTTCTCCCTCTAGCTTTGCAATCTCCATCTAGTATCCACCACCTCAGTGAAGTTCCTGGGATCTGATGAGGGTTCTGCAAGCTATGCTGGTACCAACCAGGAGCAGATGGCTTTAGGATTATAGCCCCACTCAAGAGTGGTCTTGAGGAAAATGGTGAAGGGAAATCTCCCCACCCCTGCCAGTTGTCGGACCTTCGAGGGGTACATCTGTTTGTCCACATTCTCTAGACTGAGAGATGGGCAAAAGTACATACAGATCATATTGATTTATCTGTCACAGCTGCTAGCAGTTACAGCTGCTAACTGCATGTCTGGATAGTCATGGACCCAGCAGCAGCCAAGCAGCATCCTCTCCTCAGAGGTTTGTGTTTCATGTATGGGGTCCTTCCTCCAAACTTGTAAGTCTTAATAATTCCAACCTCTCCCTTTGTTTCCCTATCCCTAGGGGTGGAAGCTGTTTTCAAAAATTGCTACCTCAGCGAAACTTGGTTCACTTTTGCCTTCAGTGACCTAGTCAATAATTCTTTAAAGTTTTTTTCTGTTCAAATAATTTGTGTGGTTTATGTTTCGTGACTATAACCTAACTGATACAGTTCTTGCTCTTTCGGCAAGAATCCTCGCATCCCAGGGACTTCCCTAGTGGCGCAGTGGTTGGGAGTCCGCCTGCCAACGCAGGGGACATGGGTTTGAACCCTGGTCCAGGAAGAGCCCGCATGCTGTAGAGCAACTAAGCCCGTAAGCCACGGCTACTGAGCCTGCACTCTAGAGCCCACGTGCCACAACTGCTGATCCCGCGTGCCTGGAGTCCATGCTCCACAATGGGAGAGGCCACCACAATGAGAAGGCTGCACGCTATGGCGAAGACCCAACGCAGCCAAAAATAACATAAAATGAAATGGATAAGTTTATTAAAAAAAGGAAAAAAAAGAAAAGAATCCTCTCATCCCAATGCTCTTGTCTTCCTTCTTCTTGAGTCCTTTATAGGTAAACCCAGGCACTTCCACCGCCTATGTGGAGACAACTTCCAACCAACCAATATGAATGTAACAAAAACAGAGTTTTGTACATGTCTCTGTAACAGCACTCATCAGCCCTTGTTATTTACCAGACAATCTCTCTTCCAGATTGTAAACTCTTACAGGATAGGGACCATGTCAGATACAACGCTAGTGTCTGATACAGTACGTGGCACAGAGTAGGTGTCCAAGAAAGAAATGCAAAATTAATGATTGATAATTGAATTTTCTTTATTTGTCTCTAAAATGGAACATTTCATCAAGGTCTCAAATAATCAAAGCTGCAATTCAGGCTAATATCCCCGGCTTCAAATGCTAGGTACACACAGTTTAATCTTACCTTCAATACAGAGGTCTGTTATACTCCCATCCTCCACATTGCATAACAGTCCTTGGAGCAGAAGGATGTAAGAGGGGGATGGTTAACAGATAAAAGACAAACAAATCCAGAAAGGCACACTGTGAATTCTAAGACTAACAGCAGCTTTAAGCAATGTCCCAGCTAAAATCTATCCTCAGCACCAAACCCTAGATTTTCAGTAACCCACTCTGGCTTTAAAAGGATAAAAATAGTCAGTATGGCACAGCACAAAAACTGTGTGTTCTGGAGTCTCTAACAGACCTGGAGTAAAATTCCAGTTCTGCCAGCTGTTAGCTAAGACCTCCCTGAGCCTTGGAGATCATCCTCTCTCCCTTAAAAGACTGCCCTGGCAGTTAAAAGCCTGAAAAGCCTCCGGCAGAGAAAAGCACCCAATTCGAGTTAGCTCCCTTCCTCCCTAAAAGGGCTCATTCCATAGGACATTATAATTGTATTAAAAGAAGGGACCTTTTGGGCTTCCCTGCTGGCGCAGTGGTTGAGAGTCCGCCTGCCGATGCAGGGGACACGGGTTCGTGCCCCGGTCCGGGAAGATCCCACATGCCGCGGAGCAGCTGGGCCCGTGAGCCATGGCCGCTGAGCCTGCGCGTCCGGAGTCTGTGCTCCGCAACGGGAGAGGCCACAACAGTGAGAGGCCCATGTACCGGGGGAAAAAAAAAAAAAAGAAGGGACCTTTTAATCCATCTCATTTTACACATGAAGAAACTAAGGTACAGAAGAGAAGAAGTAACTCAATCAGGGTCACACTCAGATCAGCAGACTCCAGATCTGACTTCTAATCCTGTTCAAAGACCACAGAGACTGGACTTTTTGAAAGATCACACATTTCCTACATTCATCTTCACACTTTTACTAACCTCTGAGCTGTGGTAAAGCCAGTTACCATACAATGCATCGTGTATCTTAGAAAGGGGACAATTTCTTCATTATTATGACAAAACAACTTACTAGTAAGTTAAACTGTTACATCGCAAAAAGTCTAAACTATGGTTTCAAGACCATTTCTCCAAGACCCCAAAAGCAAATGTACAAGGTATACATGCAAAATTCATGCCAAGTTTTCCTTTCAATCTCACCGAAAAGCATGCTTATGAAGTGGATACAGACTCTCTGATCCTGAGCCACCAGCTGCATGACCAGGGAGGCATGCCTCATGAGAGCATCTCGGAAGCCGGACAGCACGTGCTTCTTGCGCACCAACTTGGAGCAGATGAAGAAAAATATTCAATAGCAACCAAGTCTCAGCCATTCTGAACCCAAACAAGTGTAATTTCCAAATATAATTACAAGATAATACTGGTAGAATCATCTAAACTATGGAGCATGAAAAAGGGCATCATTTACATACAGGAATCCATGTGTTCAAACAAAGGATTATACAAGAGTGAAGGTTCCTAATAAAGTATATTTACATAGCACTTTACTGTTCACAAATCACTCATTTGTCAACTAGCTCATTTAAGCCTAATGAGTTGGTAAAGCAAGCAAAAACAGATATTATTATCGCCATTTTGGAGATGAGAAAACTGAGGCTCAGGCACCTTCCCAAGGACTCAAATCTAAGTATCCAACCAGGTGTTGTCCGAGGTCAGGGCTCTTTCCACAGTCTGTGAGAGTGATACTGGGGACCATTCATGAGCCTCACCGAGGTAGGTAGAGAAAAATTCATTCTTCCTTTCAATGTAGATATAAATCTTCACACTCAATTCACCTCCCTATACAGGGAACTGTGTAGCAGCTGTGCAAAGTACTCAAGACAATAGCAAAACTTAGGTCAAAAAAGGGGTGTGCACCGAGGACAGAACTGGAACATGGGTACAACTGACTACATCACCCCTTCGACTGGTGAAAACTGAAGCTAAGAAAAGTGTGTTCAATGAAAGGTGGAGAAGTTGCATCTCTTATTGCCTCTAAACTGTGTAAGTCTCCTGTTCTCCTTCACCAATTCCTCCCACATAATGCATTAAGCTAGTGATCTAAATGAGTTACTCAAAAATTTTCCATGACGTCCCTTCACCTGACAGATTAAATCCAAGCTCCTTAGCTTGCATTCAAACTCTTAAAGGAACTGATCTCAACCGTGGCTCTCCAATCTCATCTCCCTCAACTGCCCTTCAAATACATTCTGATTACCTCCCAAACTCATCCTTGCTAATCCTTGCCTCCTGGAAAAAGCTCCCCCATTTCCTCTAGCCCAAATCTCACCCATCTTCTCAAGCGTAATTCAAATGCTTCCTCCTCTAAAGAACCTTTCCTAATTTCACTCCTTAACCCACACAGCACTTGACCACAAATATGTCCACCTTCTAGATTCCCAGGAATGCAATCTCTTATTTTCTTCCCTACCTCATTGTCTTATTCATCTCTATGTCTCACTGTCCAACAATGGCAGCCTCAGAACTCTAGCCTCAGTGATATTGCAGATGTTACCAGCTAGCCCAGCGGTTCTCAGAGCTGTCTTTGGATCCCTGAGGGTGCCCAGAACACTTTCAGGGGATCCACAAGATCAAAATTATTTCTGTATAATACTAAGATGCTATTTGCCTTTTCCACTTATTCTCTTACAAGTGTACAGTATTTTTCAAAGGAGGCATGTCACAACAGCTAAAATGCAGAAATATATGAGAACCCAGCTGTCCTCTATTAAGCCAGACATTAAAAAGATTTGCAAAAATGTAAAACAAAGACATTCCTTACACTCTTTTTTGCTTTGAAAATAGTTATTTTTTAAATCATTTATGCCACAGAACTGTTCACTAAAATAGTAAATTGTGTGTTATCAATACCTATATTTTGCCAAAATAAAAAGAATTATATTAATATGTAATGGACTATTATTTTTATAAATTTATTTATTTTTGGCTGTGTTGGGTCTTTTCTGCGGTGCACGGGCTTCTCATTGCGGTGGCTTCTCTTGTTGTGGAGCACGGGCTCTAGGCATGCGGGCTTCAGTAGTTGTGACACACAGGCTCACTAGTTGTGGCGCACAGGCTTAGTTACTTCACAGCATGTGGGATCTTCCCAGACCAGGGATCGAACCCGTGTTCCCTACATTGGCAGGTGGATTCTCAACTACTGCACCACCAGGGAAGCCCTACTATTATTTTTAAATGAATCCTTTAAACTTTTGTTATTTTTAATACAGTAAATAAACAAAAGCTCTTTGGGGGTCCTCAACACTTTTAAAAAGTGTAAAGCCAGACTTCCCTGATGGCACAATGGTTGAGAATCTGTCTGCCAATGGAGGGGACAAAGGTTCAATCCCTGGTCGGGGAAGATCCCACATGCCGCGTAGCAACTAAACCCGTGCGCCACAACGACTGAGCCTGTGCTCTAGAGCCCGCGAGCCACAACTACCGAGCCCACATGCCACAACTATTGAGCCCGCGTGCCTAGAGCCCGTGCTCCCAACAAGAGAAGCCACTGCAATGAGAAGCCCGCCCACTGCGACGAAGAGTAGCCCCCCTTGGCCGCAACTAGAGAAAGCCCGGTAGCAGCGAAGACCCAACACAGCCAAAAATAAATAAATAAATAGTTTTTTAAAAAGTGTAAATCCATCCCTAGAGCAAAAATTTGAGAACCACTGATCTAGCTCATCCCCCACCCACCCACGGCAACAATTCCAGCCCTGTGACTCTGAGAGAACAGTCATCTCCCAAACTCTTCTTGGAGGTCTCCACGGACAAAAAACTCACTGCGAAGGTGGGTAGGCATTGAAGGAACAGGCAGGCCACGCTTCAGCCAGCTCTGCCTGTCAGAAAGCTCTTCCCCTCACCCCACTCCTGCTGGGCGGTAACTTCCACTCGTCCTGCCGCCACTGAGCCCAAGGAGCCCCCTCCTCCCATTCGCACAGTCAGAAAGCGAAGGAATAAGCCCCCAGGGTGCGCGCGCCTTGCCCTCAGGCTGAGCGGGGACTCAAGTGGGAGGGAGCCTGAGTGAAGGCTAAACCCTGGAGAAGTGGTGAGAGGGTCGGCAAAGGGCAGGGCAGCTGAGAGAAGGGCTTACGGGAAGGTGGGAACGCGCGCCAGTGCGTCTAGGCTGGGGGCCCTGGGAGCCCCGGGTTTAGTGCGGACAGGGTAGGCCCACTTGAGGCGCAGGGCCAGGGTCTGGGCCTCCTTGGGGAAGGGGATGCTGAGCGGTCTGCGGGGTAGGCCGCCGTGGCCGGTAAGGGGGTGGGCCTGTTTAGGGGCTAGATTTAATGAGGCGGGTGGGCCCGGCTTAGTGTCGGGGAAGGTGCGCTCGGTTGAAGGGAGTTGCTCCCGCCCGGTTGGTGAGGGAAATGCCAGTTCGCACCGATACGCTAGGCTCTGGCAGCAGCTCCAGCGCGCAGGCCAGGCAGAGGCGTGGGGGCACGGGCAGCAGCCAGCGCGGGTCGTGCCGGTAATGGGCCCTCTCAAAGAGCAGCGCCGCCTCTTCGTCCCTCCCGGGCCTGGGAAGGCCTGCCGCAGGCTCCCTCACAGACATCTCTCCGCTTGCGTTCTACCACGGCAGCACCTTTTCCCGCGCAGTTCATGCGCAGGCGCACTTGGCAGAGCTCGACACGGACGCGTGGGGAGAAGGGTAATGCGCGTGCGCGAACCGAATGCCAGCCAGTCTCAGGAGAGCAGCGGCCCCTGTGGGCGGGTGACGCGCCTCAGGAGTCGGAAGAGCGTTACCTCTAAGCCTCAAGCTGTTTGCTCTTGGAGCCTGCAGGAATTCGTCTTCACCACGCCGAAGGTTGAAAAGCATTTATAAAGACGCTGTTATTATCCTTGAAAAAGTAAGAAAAGGAAACAATCTATTTCTGGTATTTAAAAAGTAAACGATCTCAGGGATTCTTATCGAAAAACTATCAGCTCTATTATTTTAAATTTACATGGCACCTTTCAAACAATCTAAGGTGACACCTTTCTTTCAGAGATTCTAAGATGGTCCCCTTAAAATATCGTCTCACTGAGGGCTGCACAGTAGTTGCGATTTTGTGAGCGCAGAAGGTATACTGAAGAATAAAAAATAGTTTGTTGTTAAGTGTATTAACAAAACCCGTCAATCTACAAGGATTTAATTAGCGCCAAAGTGCCCAGCAACCAGTTAGTGTTAAAGGAGATAAGTTCAAGAGATGTTTTCTACATTCAGAAGCAGTGTGACAGAGTAGAAAAAGTGCTTTCCATGGCAAAATAATTTGGAAAACAATGGTTTATTTTTAATGTAGTATTATGAACTGATTCTTGAGAAAAGTAGATTTAACATGGAAAAATCCTCGTTAAAATGCTAAGCGTACAAAAGATGCAGAATTATATACATAAGTATGTAAAATAAATAAGCAAACATTTATTCAACACCATTAAATTATATTATAGCAGTAATATATGTTCAGTGAAGAAAATAGAAGAAAAAAAATATTTTGATGTATTTTCTTCTAGTCTTTTTCTATACCTTTTTACAACAGCAACATACAAAGGTGTGTAAACTTTTCTCAGAAAAAATATATCATGTACATCTTCCATATAATGAAACATTATTCTATGTTTACTTTTTTAATGTCAACAAATTATGTATTCTTTTAGACAAAATTTGGAGCCAGGAACTCCGCTGTGATCTAGAGGATTCAAAAGTGAGCAAGAGACAGTCCCTGTCCTCAAGGAACTAGAACTAGTCAAGGAGAAAGAGAAACAAATTATTACAATTGGGTACATTTGTATTAATTATCTATTGCTGCATAACAATCCATGTAATGGATTGAATGGTGACCCTCAAAAAGACACCTCCATGTCTGCTGTGGACTGAATTGTGTCCCCCAGATTCAGATGTTGAAGTCCTAACCCCTAATGTGACTGTATTTGGAGATAGGGCCTTTAAGGGGGTAATTAAGTTTAAATGAAGTCATAAGGGTGACACCCTAATCCAATAGGATTGGAGGCCTTATAAAAAGAGGAAGAGAGAAAGATCTATCTCTCTCTTTATGTACAGGCATTGAGGAAAGGCCCTGTGAGGACATAGTGAAAAGGTGACCATCTCTAAGCCAGGAAGAGAGCTCTCACCAGAAACCAAATTAGCCAAAACCTTGATCTTGAACTTCTAGCCTATAGAACTGTGAGAAAATAAACTTCTGTTGTTTAAGCCACCCATGCTGTATTATTTTGTTATAGCAGCTGGAGCAAACTAATGTAACGTCCAAAATCCCCACAACCTGTAAATTACCTTTTTTCCAAAGGATCTTTACAGTTGTAATTAAGGATCTTGAAATGAAGATATCATCCAGAGTATCCAGTGGGCCCTAAATCCAATGATAACTGTCTTGAGAAGAGGCACACAGCGTAAAGGAGGAGGCACTGTGACCACGGAGGCAGAGATTGGAGTGATGGTGCCACAAGCCAACAAATGCCTGCAGCCACCAGGAGCTGGAAGAGACAAGTAACGGATTGCCCTCTAGAGCCTTTGGTAGCAGTGTAGCCCTGCTGACATCTTGATTTCATTCAGACTTCCGGCCTTCAGAACAGAGAGAATAAATTTCAGTTGTTTTAAGCCACCAAGTTTGTGGTAATTTGTTACAGTCGCCATAGAAAACTAACACACCCTAATATTTAGCAGCTTAAAACAACAAACATTTATTATCTCATAGTTTCTGTGGATCAGGAATCCAGGCATGGCTTAGCAAGGTGACCCTGGCTCGAAGTCTCTCCTGAGGTTGTACTCATCTCAAGGCTCACTAGGGCCAAAGGATCTGCTTCCAAGTTCACTCAAATGATTGGTGGCAGGATTCATTTCCTCAAAGGCTGCCGGACTGAGGGCCTCACTTTCTTGAGGGCTGTTATCCAACGGCCGCCTCAGTTCCTTGCCACATGTGCCTTTCCATAACGCAGTGCACAAAATGGAGGACAGCTTCCCTCAGGGAACAAGCAAGAGAATTGAGAGAAGTTACCCAAGATGGAAGCTACAGCCTTTTAACCTGTTCCCGGAAGTGACATTCCATCATTTCTGCTGTATCCTATTCGTTGGAAGTGAGTCACTGGATCCAATCCACACTCGAGGAGGGGAGAATACACAGGGCATGAATACCAGAAGGTAGGGAGCATCGGGAGCCTTCTTAGAGCCTGCCAACCCCAGTATAAGTGCCGTGGTAGTGGTAGGCAACACATAGGAAGAAAAACATCAAAACATTAACTGGGTGATGGGATTATGGATTGTTTTTCCCGTTTTTGAATTTTCTAAACTCTCTTTAATGAGCATATATGGGTTTGACAATGAATTTAAAAATAGGAAAGCTAAATGAAAGGGAAGAAAGGAAGGGAGAAAGGAAAGAAGTGGGGGAGGATAAAGGAGAGAGGAGGAGAAAACCTGAATTGAATTTTCTGAATTAAATTTGAGTTCTGTGAATCTGCTTCAACCTGCTGAAGCTGTCTACAGAAGTATCACAAGACATAATGCCTTTTAGCTAAGAAGTTTCAGACTTGATTGAAAAAAACAATTAGCTCCAGGATGTCCTGGAGGGTGAGGTGAGGGAAAACAACAAGGATTAGGGTTGCCAGTGCTTGAGAATTGAAGAGGTGGAAATGGTTTTTCCGTGAAATCTGTTCACAGGCAGCAGAATCCCAGCAGGGCAGATACTCAGTGATCAGCTCCCTTCCTTGTGACTGAAAGGACATGAATAATAGTGTCCGGTGCAGAGCACCACCCCTCCCACAAGCAGCTGAAGCTATTTGAGCATCCGACCTCAATCAGAATTAGCTTGGAATAGGACAGGACTGAACTATGATAGAAACTTCAGTAAACCCTCCTCTGAGGAACTGGAGAGGGGCGGTGTCAGGAGATGGCATTGGGCTGACCCACATTCCCTGAACCTTCAAAACCATAGAGTAGAAGTAGCTTCTATCCCACCCACAAAGTACCCCAGACGGCCAAAGGGGGGCGCTCATAAAACTTGTACCAAAGAAATCAGAACCCCACAGGGCCCAAATAACCAATTTTATTAGAGGTTATTTTATCATGCCCTTTGGGAGTAAGCAGACCACTCTCCTGCCTTCTCTGACGTGTTTTGAGGATTCTGAACCCACTGCCTACTTCCTAAAGCCATGCTGGAGCAGGAAACCCCTCAAATGCTTCATAAGACCAAACTTTTGGGGGGCTGGTGGATTCCTTGGGGCCCCATGTGGGTTCTCAATTTCCTCAAGTTCTTCTGTTTTGGGAAGAGCAACCCCAGCACCGCAGTGACCTGGTGGCTGAAGGTCCCTCTTCAAAGAAGCGCAGTCTCTGATGCTGTCCTCTCTTGCATGTGGGTCACCCACTTCGGGAAGCAGGATAGGATCAGGATCCCTCACACTCAGGTTGGGGGCTAAGTGCTGGGGCTTGGCCAGGTGTGGGGACCAGGAAATCCTCTTCAAAAAGCTCATGCTCAGCCTTGCTGCAGCAGAGTGCAGACTCCTTTTGGAGCTGAAGGTGTCTGTGGGACAGGAAGAAGGCTGCTGCCCAGCCCCTCTGCCTTCCTCCAGCTCCAGGCTTCCTCTTCTCCTGTGTATGGGCTGCTGACATTTGAATCTGGGGGGCTCCTGAGATGCGTGCTCCTTCCTCCAGTGGTCTGCCCCAGAGTATGAGATCCTCGCTGTGCCGGGAGCCCTCTCTGCCATCTGGGAGACCCCTGGCCTGACCATTTTCCTGCTCCCGCTGTTCTCACTGGAGGGTTCTTGGACGCTTTCTTGGCCACACCAGCTACTAGATTCTGCTGCAGGCCTGGGGTTCCTGGGAGCAGGGAGCTTGGCCCTAGGAGGAGCCTCTTTCTGGACATCCTGTCGTTCTCTGAGGCCCCCTGGTGGTCTGACTCTCTTAGGCTTTTCAGGATGGATAGAAATGCCCATTGGCTCTGTCTGGTGTGGTCTTCGCTTCTCCAGAGCTCTGGCCTGCGTAGGAGGTTTTGAGCTTTTCCTTTCTTGGCGCCGAACGCTCTGGGACCTCTCTGGGGACTTAAGGCCTGGCCTGGGGCCCTGGGCCCCACAATGCCTTTCCTGCTTCCCCTGCAGCTCACAGGCTTTGTGTAACCCAGGGAGCCTCACCCCCTCAAGGGGCAGTGGGCATGGTGCTAAGAAGTTAAAGTGCAAGTAGGATTCTAGGATCTGCTGGGGGAGGCCCCACTTCAGGTGTGCAATCTTCCGCTGCATAAGGGACTCCAGGAGCAGTAGCTGGCACTTCGTGAGGACTGGCCACTTCGGCAGGATGGTGAGGGCAGTGGGAAAATCCACCAGAGCTGTGGCAGCTTGGGGGGCTTGGCCACATGAGACAGAGGGACAGGCAGAGGGCAGGCCCAGGGCAGCAGCCAAAGACTGTGGGTTGCAGAGCTGTCGAGTCAGGCCAGAGGTCTTCCCTGGAACCACTCCTTTGTCCCTTTGTCGGCTTTTCTGGAGTTTAGGTTGGGCCTGCCAGGAGGCTGGAATGACACTGTGCTTCCTGGCAGTGGCCGTGCTCTGGCTGGCCAAATGCTCTCCCTCCCCACTGGCAAGCAGGAAGAGTTCATTCTGGTGGGGGAGAGCCTTCATCTCAGGGCAGGGAGCAGAGGCCACAGCCTGTTCCTGGTCCATGGCCCCATATCCAGAGCCAGTGAGGGCTGGGGGCCCCTCACCCACAGAACAGTCAACTCGGAGATTGCCTTTAGCAGCATCCTTTCCTCTGACTCGGCCCTTGTTTCTTCCCCTTAGTACTCGAAGCCTTCCAGCATCCTCAGCTCTGCACTTTCTCTGGCTCCCTACATCCTGGATTTCTGCAGCGTCCTCATCTTCACCCTTATTCTGGCTGCCTTGCCCTTGTATCTGGATCTCTCCATCGATTTCACTTCTTAACTCTCCCTGATAATCTCCCCCAGGAGCCTGGGTCTCTTTATCATCATCACCTGTGGTCCCTCTCAGGTTTCTCTTCTCTTGGATTTGAAATTCTGCACCATTCTCACCTCCCATCTGCTCCTCTTTCTTCCATTCTGCTGAATGAGTTTCTATATCAGTTTTACTTGCTAATTCTCCCCAATTCTGTGCCTCAGATGCCTGGGCATTTGCACCATCCTTGCCTCTAATGTGTTCCTGATTTATCCACTTCGGTATGAGAATCCTTCCATTAATTTCACTGTTTAACTGATGCTGGTTTTCTTCCCCAAGTTCCTGAGTCTCTTTACCATGTTCACCTTTAACACCTCTCAGGTTTCTCTTCCCTGTTGCCTGGATGTCTGTACTATTCTCATCAACAAACTGCTCCTGATTCCTCCTTCCTGGTAGATGGGTCTCTACATGAGGTACACCTCTTAATTGTCTCTGGTTCTCTGCCTCGGGCACCAGGATATTTGCACCATCTTCATCTCCGTTCTTTCTCTGGTCTCTCTTCTCCAGTGCCTGAATTTCTGCTCTATGTTCACCTCCAATCTGGTCCTGATTCCCCCAACATGGTATCTTGAATTCTCTGCCAATTTCACTTGCTACTAGTTTCTGGTCTCCCCAGAATCGTGCCTGGATCACCACCCAATCCTCCTCTCTTATCTCCCTGAGGTTCTTCCTTCTAGATATCTGGCTTTCCCCAGAATCCTCACCTGTTTTCAGGCCTTGATTTCCCCACCCCACTTGAAGTTCATGTCTTAGTTGTTTCTGGATCTCTACCCTAAATGCTTGGACCTTCCCAGCTTTCTCATTTCCGTTTTGATCCTGCATCTCCCACCCTGGTGTCTGGATCTCTGTAACATTCTCACTTTGAACGCATTCCTGTTTTCCCCACCCCAGGGCTTGGGTCTCTAGGCCATCCTCTTTTTTCACTTCCCCCAAGTTCTCCCTCCCAGATATCTGAATTTGCACAGCATTCTCACCTCCAACCTGGCCCTTTCTTCTCCTCTTTTCTGCCTGAATTTCTATACTAGTATCACCTTTAATCTGGTCTTGTTTTCCCCACCCTGGCAGCTGGGTCTCCCCACCATTCTCAGTTCCAGTCTGGCCCTGCTTCCTCAACCCTTGGGCCTGGGTCTCTCCTTCATCCTCTCCTCTGGCTTCTTTCTTATTCTTCTCAAAAGACTGGGTCTCTATAGCATCCTTATTCCTACTCCTATCCTGGGTCTCCCACATTGGCGTTTGGGTCTCTGCATCAATTTTACATCTTAACTGTTTCTGTTTCTCTCCTCTTTGTGCCTGAGTTTCAGGAAGATTCTCACCTCCAGCATCCCTCCGATTTCTCTTCCGTAGTTTCTGACTTTCAGCTGTATTCTCAACTCTCACCTGGTCTTGATTCTCCCACCATGGTGTCAAGATCTCTCCAACAGCTTTACTTATTACTAGTCTCTGTATCCCCAACTCCAGGACCTTAGGCTCTGCCTTGTCCTCCATCCCAAAGTTTATTGGGAGTTGCCTTCCAGATGCCTGACTTTCCCAAGCATCCTCTCCTCTTCTCTCTCTCTGGTTCACCCACCCTGGAGCATGGGTCTCTCTACTATCCTCTCTGCCTAGTGTCCGGCTTTCCCTCCCTGGTGCCCAGGCCTCTCGTGGGCAGCGCCAGGACTTCCAGATGGGCATTCCCACTTGTTGGTTGGAAGGAACCGGTAGGAACTCTCTGGAACAGAACTGCAACCTCTGGGCTGATGGGAGGTTTGGGCGAGAGGCCATGGAGGTGGGGTGGCATCTCATGTCGACAATATGCTCCAGTGGTACCGGTTCTTCTGAGGAGTGGACCAACAGCTGCTCCATCCCTTGGCACGTGTCCAGGGCAGGGGGCAGTGGCTTGAAAATCAGGTGAGTCTGGTCATCACTACGACACCAGGGTACCTGCCACGCTTCCCAAGAACTGTCCTGAGCTAGCATACAGGTGCTTAAAAAGGAGGTGGTGCAAAAGATGTGTTCCAAAGGTGGATAGGCATCCCAAGGTAAACCTTGACCTGGGTGCTGACTAGAAAGCAGATGTTGGGTCCATGAATCCTGGTGGCTCCTCCAGTATTCCCCTCTCTTATTTGGGGCCCATTGTTGGGCATCCAGGCCCCTGAACTGGCCAGGACTGAAGGAGAATTCAGGGGTCAGCCCAAAACAAGTGTCATGTCTCATGGAGGGCACTGCCCCCTTCTGCGATGGCACCTGTAGGTGAGAACAGAGAAGCAAAATTTTGCATTCACATTATCTCATCTAATCCTCAGATCAGGATTGTAATCCCCATTATCCAGATGAGGATGCTGGGGCTCAGGAATGGGGAGTCAGTTCTCTTAGGGAAAACAGTATTCATTCAAGAAAGAAAGATAAAGAGTTTACTCCAGGCCAGGCACTGTTCTAGGTGCTGGCGGTACCAGCATGAACAAGACAGAAAACCTCTTTGTTGGGAGCTGTCTTTTATACATGGAAGACACAATAACTAAGTATACAACATAATGTTAGGTGTTGAAAAGTGTTTTGTTGGTTTGTGGTTTTTTTGGCCACGCTGCATGGCATGAGGGATCTCAGTTCTCAGACCAGGGATCAAACCCATGCCCCCTGCAGTGGAAGCGTGGAGTCTTAATCACTGGACTGCCAGGGAAGTCCCCTTGAAAAGTGTTCTAATGGAAATAAAAGCAGAGTGGGAAATAAAAGCAGAGTGGGAATGGGGTTAGCTCCTTTAGACATATTGGTCAGAGAAGGCCTCTCAGAGGAGGTGACATTTGAATGGAGACCTGAATGAAGCAAGGGACAAACCAAGTGACATCCGAGGAAAGAGCATTGTAGGCAGAGGAGACATTAAGTGCAAAGGCCCTGAGGATGGAACTGGGTCATTTGTATAAGAACAGCTAGGAGGCCTGTGTGGCCAGAATGGAATGAGTGAGTGATGAAGACAGCGCTGGGAGATGAGGTCAGAGAGGAATGCAGGGCAGATTATTCTGAGCCTTGGAGTTGTGGTTAGGAGTTGGATTTTATTCTGAGTTTGACTGGAAGTGTATCCATCAGAGCCATTGCAGAGTCTTGAGTGGCAAAGTCCTGTGAACTGTTTTTTTTAAAGTTGGTTCTTGCTCATGAGCATAATGTTAGGCTTAAGCCAGGTGCAAAAAAAATACTTACTGTATGATTCCATACAGACAAAACTAGTCTATGCTATTAGAAATCAGCACAGTTGTGTCTGCAACCTTCTGGGATGCTGATAGTGGTCTATTTCTTTTTTAAAAATTTTTTTCTTATTTTTTTAAAATTTTTATTTATTTATTTTTGGCTGTGTTGGGTCTTTGTTGCTGTGCGCACGCTTTCTCTAGTTGCGGCAAGCGGGGGCTACTCTTCATTGCAGTGGCTTCTCTTGCTGTGGAGCAGAGGATCTAGGCGCGCGGGCTTCAGTAGTTGTGGCACGTGGGCTCAGTGGGCTCAGTAGCTGTGGCTCACGGGCTCTAGAGCACAGGCTCAGTAGTTATGGCGCACGGGCTTAGTTGCTCTGCGGCATGTGGGATCTTCCTGGACCAGGGCTCGAACCCATGTCCCCTGCCTTGGCAGGCAGATTCTTAACCACTGCGCCACCAGGGAAGTCCAGTGGTCTGTTTCTTAATCAAGTGCTGCACCTGGATGTGTTCAGTTTGCAAAAATTCATTGATCTATACACTTATAATCTGTATATGTATATTCCCTTGGATTAACATTTTTTAATATAAATTTATTTATTTATTTATTTTTGGCTGCGTTGGGTCTTCGTTGCTGCATGCAGGCTTTCTCTAGTTGCATCGAGTGGGGGCTACTCTTTGTTGCAGTGCGTGGGCTTCTCATTGTTGTGGCTTCTATTGTTGTGGAGCACAGGCTCTAGGCGCGCAGGCTTCAGTGGTTGCAGCATGCGGGCTCAGTAGTTGTGGCTCGCGGGCTCTAGAGTGCAGCCTCAGTAGTTGTGGTGCATAGGTTTAGTTGCTCCACGGCATGGGGGATCTTCCCAGACTAGGGCTCGAACCCGTGTCCCCTGCATTGGCAGGCAGATTCTTAACCACTGCGCCACCAGGGAAGTCTGGGTTAACATTTTTAAAAAGAGAAAGAAGAAATTCATTCTGTTGGCTGCGTGGAGCACTGACGATGGTTGGGTGAGAGAGAAAGCAGGAACCAGGCAGAAGGCAGTACCTACAGTCCAGGTGAGCCCTGAGGGTGGCTTTGCCCAGGAGGGTGAAGTGAAGTTTTAAGAAGTGATCAGATTCGGGGCTTCCCTGCTGGCGCAGTGGTTGAGAATCTGCCCGCTAATGCAGGGGACACGGGTTCGAGCCCTGGTCTGGGAGGATCCCACATGCCGCGGAGCAACTGGGCCCATGAGCCACAACTACTGAGCCTGCGCGTCTGGAGCCTGTGCTCCGCAACAAGAGAGGCCACGATAGTGAGAGGCCCGCGCACCGCGATGAAGAGTGGCCCCCGCTCGCCACAACTAGAAAAAGCCCTCGCACAGAAATGAAGACCCAACACAGCCAAAGTAAATAAATAAACTAAAAAAAAAAAAAAAAGAAGAAGAAGTGATCAGATTTGAGATATGGGTTGCAAGTAGAGCCCATAGGACTTGCAGGTGGATTGATCCTGAGGAGTGAGGGAGAGAGAAGTCCAGGGTGACCGCTGGGTTTGGGGCAAGATAATGCTCTTCCTGACCAGTCTGAGTTCATCTCTGATACACAGGGCATAGAACAGGGTCCTTGTAACAAATGACTGAGACAATCATGGTGTTGAGGGAAGGAGGTGTGTAGGATCCCCTCACCTTGATGACCTTCCTCATGCTGGAGTGGGTCCTGGTGATCTGGTGCCAGTAGTTCTGGACCTGTCAGATCAGAAAGAGGCAGAGGACAAGCAGGTTGCCGCAGCACCGAGGGTCCCTGCAGCTGTGATTCTCGGAGAGCAGGCCCCGCACTGGCTCCCACTCAGGGCCCTGGAATGGGGCCCCACCATGGCACAGACGCCCAGGAGGGGCAGCAACATGACACAGCTTAGGTCAGGCAGGTGGTGTTCAGGAGTTGTAGGGCAGGACTGGTATGGCTGACCCAGCCACTTCAGGGCGGGGTAGCCCCTGCCTCATAGCACCCCCGTCGCTAAGGCCACCTCACAAAGGCTCCTGATGCTGCAGCCTCAGCTCCAGCTGCTGCACCTGGCATCAGGGCTGGATAACATGCCCTCAGTACAGGTGAGGGCAACATCAGGGAACTGCCCAAAAGGAATTAAGAGGAAGAAGAACTTGTTCTAAATATCCTGACCTCTGGAATGGAGAGATTAAGTTCCCCTGTGTATGATGGAGGGATGGAAACTGCAGTCTGCTTGCTTGCTTTCTTCCTATTTGATACTTTCATCCTTTTTTCCATCAGGCTATCCAATATCAAACATTTAATGAACACTGTATTGAATGTGTGTTCTTGTTTAACCACCCAACATATACTGATTTTTTGTTAGGGGATTACTTTCCCATCTCAAGATCACTGTTTGTAGGAGTATAAATGCTACCCTGGAGACTTTCACCCAAAGGTTATATTCAAAATATTGAATTACAGAGCAGGCAGGGTCATCAGCCAATCAGAATGGGCCACGCCTTAACCCTTTAATACCTGGGTGGTAAGTGGCCCCTGGGGTCCCAGTAGAAGGGCATCACCTATTTACCAACCAGTTGGGAAGTATTTCTCTACTTTAAGAACCCAGGGACTTCCCTGGTGGCATAGTGGTTAAGAATCTGCCTGCCAGTGCAGGGGACACAGGTTTGAGCCCTGGTCTTGGAAGATCCACATGCCACGGAGCAACTAAGCCTGCGAGCCACAACTACTGAGCCCGCATGCCACAACTACTGAAGCCTGCGTGCCTAGAGCCCGTGCTCCGCAACAAGAGAAACCACTGCAGGGAGCAGCATGCCCACTGCAACGAACAGTAGCCCCTGCTCACCACAACTAGAGAAAGCCCGTGCGCAGCAACAAAGACCCAGTGCAGCCAAAAATAAATAAATAAAATAAATAAATTTTTTTAAAAAAGAACTCAATATACCACACAATGTATCTTGGTTAAATGTTACCCCGGCTTATACCTGATACTCTTTCACAGGCCCAGGACAGCCAAGGAGTGGAGGTGTGACCTAAGTTTGGCCAATTGGGCCCTCTCTTCCAGGGCTCTAACTATCAAGGTAGGGATAGGAAGCTGGTAAAAAAAAAAAAAAAGAAAAGCAGCCCATGGCAGCTAGAAACTGGCCCAGCTCTATCAGTTAGGCCTGATGTTGCTAGGAGCTGGCCTGACACTCATAGCTGAGCCTTGGTGTTCTCCTGTTGAACATAAAATACTTCATAGAGTGTCAGCATCAGACAAAACCACTCTAACTGTGATAATCAAGACAAAAACAAGACCACTCTTTAGTCATGTCTGAACACAGACAAAAGCATGAACATTGTCAAAACCACAAAAATAACCAAACACCTTACCATCCTGGCTAATATCTATTTTGTCACCAATTATAGCTTTAGCCTCACTTCATTCCTTCCACCTTGTAGATAAGATTTATTAGGATGCCCAATCATAGAATTACTCACACTTTCTAATAGCGTCTAATCCAGAGCAAACCCCATTTCCTTGAACCCTCCCGAAATCATTTGACACAAGGTCAAATCCTATAGTAAATCCAAACACCCTCTTACTGAGAAGTGCCACAGTTCCCCATGGTATGTGTTCTCCCTTGTTGCAATGAGTAATAACACTGTAGAGGTGTGTGCCTGGTGGTCTTTAGCTAAATTTAGGACACTGGCGTAAGATTTTATGTCTGGTCCTGCTTGCACAACCAGCTCCCCTTGAGCCTCCAGGCTCCACTGCAGAGTCTTTTCCCAGATTCCTTTTTGCTTGCTTCCCACCAAAGATCCCTAAGTGAAAAAGAACTTCCTTTGGATCAGGCACAGTGCCAAAAGATAGATATCCAAAGTGTCCAAGGCATCTACCAGCCCTGCTCTCATAAAGCTCTCAGTATGGTTGGAAAGGCAAACACTGAATAAAGACAGAGTTGACGAAGGCTACAAAGGGCAAGTACAGGGGGCTTGTGGGTGCATCCAGCAGGGGTAATTACCTGGTCTGGATGATCAGGGAGGCTTCACTGAAGAGGTGATGAATACTAAGCAGAACAGTGGAGCACATCACATCACTCCCAAAAGAGAATGATGGATGGGCTTGGGGAGATTGCGGTGAGCTCAGGGTAGAAAAAGAAGGTGGGTGGGGCTGTAACATGCGGATGAGGAGGGGGGTACCAGTGGGGAGAGGCATAGTAAGCCATGGCAAGGATTTAGCATTTTAAGCACAGAACTGTGGTAAAAGACAAATTTCTAAGACAAATTGATTCTGAGCCTATGTTAACATTTATCAGCCAACTAGCAAGTGAAATAGCAAGATACAAGAGGGTGGGCTAGTTCTGTGAGAACATGGAAACTGAGTTATTATATAGTTGGGAAACAATTAATTAGGTAGAGTATACAGTCTCATTACTCATGGTCATAAAAACATCAAGCCCCTATCAGTCATTACTAGGAGATCTGGGATATAATGGTCCAAGATGCCAGGTAGGCCAAATAACAACCAGACATTATTATAAAGGATATCAAAAAGGCAAATGATAATGACACATCTATGACTGTAAACTGGAATAATAAGGTTTCATTCTCCCACAGTGGTAGCTGATAGGTCCAATTAATATGGAAATATGGGGCTTCCCTGGTGGCGTAGTGGTTGAGAGTCCGCCTGCTGATGCAGGGGACGCGGGTTCGTGCCCTGGTCCGGGAAGGTCCCACATGCCGCGGGGCGCCTGGGCCCGTGAGCTGTGGCCGCTGAGCCTGCGCATCCGGAGCCTGTGCTCCGCAACGGGAGAGGCCACAACAGTGAGAGGCCCGTGTACCGCAAAAAAAAAAAAAAAAAAAAGGAAATATGAAACAAGATCTGAGAAAGATGAGGAGCAGGGTCCAAATCACAGATTCTACTCTTTTTTAAAAAATATCGATTTATTTATTTATGTATTTGGCTGTGCCAGGTCTTAGTTGTGGCACGCAGGATCTTCGTTGTGGCATGCAGGACTGTAGTTGCAGCTTAGTTGCTGCACGCGGAATGTGGGATCTTTTTTTAGTTGTGGCATGCAAACCCTTAGTTGCAGCAGGTGGGATCTAGTTCCCTGACTAGGGTTCGAACCCAGGCCCCCTGCATTGCGAGTGTGGAGTCTTAGCCACTGAACGACCAGGGAAGTCCCCTCAGGTTCTACTCTTAAACAGGAGCCATCAGTGGGAATTTCTTAATTTGGAGACAAAATTTATTTTTTGACACGTCATAGATATGCATGGATGAAGTCTGTTGGGGGGATTTTTCACGTGATAAATGTTCAGTCCTGGAGCCACTTCAAACCCATCTGGCTGGGTTTTCAAGCATAGCAACCAGATGTGGTGGAAGTAACCCAAGCCGATAGCCAAAATTCCCAGGGTCCAGTTCTGGCTCTGCCACTGCCTCATTCTGTGACTGTGGACAAGGAGCTTCCCCTCTCTGGGCCTCAGTATCTGTAAAATGAAGGGGTTGCACTGCGTGATTCCTAAGGGTCCTGCTACGTCTCTACTTCTAGGTTTCCAAAGGAAATAACTGGAACTGGCCCACTACGGTCTAGTTTTGGCTAGATCCAAATGGTCCCAAGAGGGAATTCCCAGGCAGTCCAGTGCTTAGGACTCTGCGCTTTCACTGCCAGGGCAATCCCTGGTTGGGGAACTAAGATCCTGCAAGCTGAGCGGCATGGCCAAAACAACAACAGCAACAACAACAAAATGGTCCCAAGATATGCCTGGCATCATGCGAAGAGAGATGAGTAAGGGCCATAAGAATCCAGGAGCACCTCTTGGAGGTGGTGAGGCATGAGTGTAGCCTTAAAAAATGGAGATTTGGAGCAGCATAGGGAAAAAAGCACCATGCTAAGCCAGAAGAAATTGGGTGTCCTAGACATTTCCAAACTCAACCTGACAAACTCAGTCCCCATCCCCAAACCTGCTGTTCTTCTTGAATTCCCTACTCAATGGATTCCATTTCTGGTGGACTCCACCCCCACCAGAAAAATTTAACAAAGGCATCTGAATATGAAGGAGAACATTTAGGATTACCTATCATTATCTCCATACCATTCCTTTACCAGGGTAGAATAAAAAAGATGATTTTAAAAGCACAAAAATATGCTAAAAGATAAACTAGCAATGGAATGACGACACCCTTGAAAATCTTTGTTTTGGTGTGTTATTTTTTGAATGTTTAACTCACTGTTTCGGCCAATAATTTATGGTAGAATAACAGTAAAAACAGCAAAATACGGTCCCTCGCCCAAAACTGGCGTCATTCCCCGCTGGTGCCTTTAAGGGGCGTGACCCGCCCGCCTCTTGGTGACGCCACTTCCGCTTCCTGCCGCACGCTGCCATTTCCACTTCTACCCTGCGACTTGCCTCATCCGTGAGCGCTGCAGCTCTGACGTCGCCTGTGCTCCTTGAAGGGTGACGGTACCACGGAAGCGGAGCCATGGTGAGTGCGTGCTCGTGGCTGAAGGGCTGGGAAGTGGGAGACGGGGTTCCGTTCTCTCACTAGCTTGTCGGGTGCTTAGAACGTGCGCCGTCTCGTCCGCCCGGCCCGGGCGGGCGCGTAGCGCCAAGCACTGTCTTCTCTCCCGGCCCGAGGTTAGAAGTTTAGAGGACTCAGGGTCTCAGGTGCTGTGCTGGGGCTTCTTTCCGCAGTTTGTGCTCCTGGCCGAAAGCCTCCGGTGAGCAGAGGGGGCATGGCCCAACCTGGGAGAAAGAGACAAACCCACGTAGGAGAGAGTTGAAAGCTGGATGGATGGGGAAACTTGGCTCCATCGGTTTTCTTTTTCTTTTGGGGGGATCGCTAGAGTATGGGGTGGAACCCTGGATTTGGATCAGCCCTCCCCTACCCCGCTTTCTCCATTGCTGATGTTCAGGAGAGGGAGCTCTCCATGGGTCTGCGCGCCTAGTGTCTGCCGCGAGTTACATGGGCCAGGGATTAAAGTGGCCTTTGGCGTTTGGGGGCTGTGGGGAACGTGGAGTGAACCCCAGCCTGGAATGCAGGAAAGACTCTTCCTGCGAGGCGGTAGCCTCTGAAATCTGAAGCGCTGGTAGCACCACGTGCGGCTCCTCTAAAACTCTTGGTGGTCTCCAACTTTTTAGTCAGATCTTGTGGCCTGGTAGCTAGTTTTGGTTGGCACTTAGTAAGGAGGGAAGAGTTTACAAAACACTGATTTCCGTAATGAGGTTTAATCCTTTTAACGGATTTTGGATCCTAGCGGTATCTCTCCTACTGCCCGCCCCGCCCCCATTTTGAAGCTAGTACGTGGCTGAGCCTAGAATTTAAAGCTTCTAAACCAGTGCTCATCTTTCGCAGTGCCGTGAAAAGTTTTGGAATCGGTTGATCTCAGTTTAAATGCATTTAGTAGACCTAACGCTTGGTATGGAGAGAGTGAGCATGCACTATTTGTTGTTAAATCAAAACCTTGCAGGTTTCGGCTGTCTGGTGTATGGGGAAATCAAACGCATCAAGCTACGGGTTACAGTTGCCTAGCAGTAAGATTTCATTCATTCATTCATTCAGTTAGCCCTTGGAAAAATTAAAAGGTGAATAAATACACACTAAGCAAATTTCAGTTGCTATTTATAAGGTGGTTTGGTTTTAAAGTTGAGTGGAATTTTTGTTGTTGTTGACTTTTATTAAACCAATAAAGTGACTCTTTGATCGTGTTGGATCTCCTGAAGTCTCCCCTTTTGTGCATTTTATGTTTATTAAGAGTTGAGAATCCTAATTTCCAGAGATGGGCTATTGGAAACTGCAATAAAAATATCTGGCATTTTAAAAAGTATATTTATGAGGAGTGATAGGAATAAAAGTGTTGCTGGAACCTTTATTGTTTAAGAGGAGGGTGACATTATTGAGCATTAGATTTTGACAGACATAAGTTGTGATTTCTCAGATAGCCACCAAAAGAATATAGATAAATAACTCCAAACCACTAGAGGGGAAAATAGTGGGGAGAAAAAACTCAAAGGAAGGAAAGAGAGAAAAGGAAACCGAACAGGTGGGACAAATAGAAGGCACAAAAGAAGGGAGATTTGGACCCAATATATTAGTACTTAAATAAATACAGGAATGGACTAAGTGCTTCAGTTAAAAGACAGGTTGAAGTAAAAAGAACGGGAAAAAAAATCAGTAAAGATAGTGGCTAAAAAATAAGGTACAAGTAAAATGAAAATGACATAATTACAAGAAGAAATAGACAAATATGCAATTATATAGCATTTAATTGATCGTGAAGCCAAAACATCAGTGTGGAAATAGAAGATTAGAACAGCACTATGAATAAACTTGACGTAGTGGTCGTAGTGAAACCAGTGAATACTTTACCTATCAGTTATAGAAGACACTTCTCAAGCAGAGAACATTAATGAAAATTGGCCACCTACTGGGTCATAAAGCAAGTTAAACAACTCTTAAAAGATGATAATAATATAGACCGTGGTCTCCCAACCAAAATACAAATGACTTAGAAATCAGAAACAAAGCGTTTAGAAAGAAGGTATAAAGAACTCGTGGTTCAAATGGAAAATATGTAAGGGAAATTTGAAAACAACTGAACAATAGTGAAAATACCACATATTGAGAGTATGTAGGGTACAAATGAAGCACTGGAACCTAAAATGCTTGGTGAGGGAGAAGTAGTAACGTGAAAAGTCCCTTCTGGTGAGATTAATCAAGAAAATAAGCAAAAAGTTATAAATAAGGAGTAACAAACTTGAAGGAGCTATAATTTGCAGACATTAAAAGAAAGGATATTATGAACAATGTGATATCTATAAATGTAGAAATTTAGATGAAATGAACAAATACCTGAAAAAATAGAATCAAAACCAATTCAAGTAGAAATAGGACGGCTGAATAATAATAAAGAAACTAAGTTAATGTACCGTATGTTAATTATAACTCAATAAGAAAAACTAAAGTTTTTTGACATGAAAAAACTTTACACCTACTTTAAAAAATAGCTTTATTGAGATAATTTGCATACCATAAAGTTCCACTCTAAAAGTGTATAACTCAATGGTGATCATTTTGTAATGTATAGAAATATCAAATAACGGTGTTGTGTTTTGCACCTGGAACTAACACAATATTGTGGTCAATTATACATTAATTTTAAAAAACAAAACCAAAACAAGGTGGTAGTAGAAAAAAAGTGTATAACTCAGTGGGTTTTCTTATATTTACAGAATTGTGCAACCATCATAAGAAAATATTAAAATTGGTTTTATCTCGGGAGTGTAAAAGTGGTTTAACATTAGAAAAACTTTAAGGAGAAATGTCTAATTCATCCAACTCAGTACAAAAAACATGACAGAATTCAACATCAATTTTATTTATAACAGAAGAAATTCTTAGTATACTACGGAATAGAGTGAATTTTCTTAAGCTGAAATATCTTAAGAGTAAATCTAAAAGATATTAAAACTTTTGGAGAAATTACAAAGCTTTATTTAAAAGCACTAAAGGTAGATACATGTGTTTGAATGGGTTGACAGATTCTGTATCCTAAAGGTGTCTTATCCTAATTGGGATTACTTCAAATCTACAAATCAGTCCCAGCAGGCTTTTTTTGTACACCTTGAAAAAGCTGATTCTAGAATGTATGAAGAGAGCAAATAATTAGAGGTCTACTCCAGCCCTTGCCTAATTCCTCACCACCCTGGGACCATGACAAATTCACCCAGTGCGATGTGTTGGTATTAGGGAACAGGCATTTTGGTGCAATCAGGTTATTGACGCCACTTCCCCTGACGTCACTTCCTGCTCCTCTGTGGGTGGGTCATTTCTTTGTCTTTGCGGCATCGGGCTGGAGACCGCCGAGGCGGACTCAATGGTGAGTGTTCCCACTGGGCCATCACCCATGGGTCACCACCTAGAACCGCTGTGCCGCCGCGGCACCGCACACGTGTATAATCAGCAGCCTCCAAACCCAGGGTTAGACGGCACCGCTGCGGGCGAACTGCTCAGTGCTCAGGAATGGTAACGTGGGCTGCACCCGGGTTATGTCTATAATAAAATATATATTTGTAAAAAGAATCACAGGGAAAACAAATGAGAAATTAATAAAAATGGTTAAAGTTGAGAGGTGAAGATGGGATAGAAGGAATGGAATAGGCCAGGCACCACCCAATTTGTTCCCTACGTGTGTTATTTTGAAACGGATCTATTGAGGTAGGATTTTTTTTTTTTTTTTGGTACGCGGGCCTCTCACTGCTGTGGCCTCTCCTGTTGCGGAGCACAGGCTCCGGACGCTCAGGCTCAGCGGCCATGGCTCACGGGCCCAGCCGCTCTGCGGCATGTGGGATCCTCCCGGACCGGGGCACGAACCCGTGTCCCCTGCATCGGCAGGCGGACTCTCAACCACTACGCCACCAGGGAAGCCCGAGGTAGCATTTTATCCATAGGTATTACAGTATGTGACTATAAAATAAGGATTTTCAACAACTGCAATGCCACTACAATACCCCAAAATTTAATAATTCCTTAATATCAAATATCTAGTATTAGAATCAAAGGCTGGGACTTCCCTGGTGATCCAGTGGTTAAGACTCCACAGCTTCCACTGCAGGGGGTGTGGGTTCGATCCCTGGTCGGGGAACTAAGATCCCGAATGCCCTGCGGTGCAGCCAAAAAAAAGAATCAAAGGCTGGATCAGATTTTTTCTTAGCTCTCCGCCCACGCCCCCCCACCCCAAGACAGCTTGATCACAGATGTTTTGCTAAGAGGGGCAGTGGTCACATGGTATTTTTTGTGATGTTGGTAGCTATTAAAATCAATGTCTGGATCCATTAATTTGGATTAAATTAGTATGGGTTGCAAGATGGTGCTATTTAATTTTATCATTCTTTCTTTATTAGGTGGAATACGGGAGAAACTTATCCTCGCTATTTGGTTACCTAGTAATACAGTCTGTATAGGAAAGGCAGGATAAATGCTCTACAGTTTACCTTTACCAGTTTTCAAAACACTGACTTTGGAACCATGTAGATGTTTTATATATTTTTAAGAATTTTTTTAAAAAGCAAACTAAATACGAAGGAGCCCTAATTGTATATCAAATTGATAACCACAGGAAAAAAATAATTTGAGTAACTTTTGAATATAATACTCTGGACGGCTTTAGTCAGATATATTCTAAGAATAAAAAGAAATGTTGACCTTATAGTTGGTGTAGGTAGTATTGGTATAGCAATTCTGAAACAATTTTTATATGTATTGTAGGGTAGAATAAATGAGAAAATATGTTGATGTTTTGGAAACCGGGATTCTTACTGAAAACAGAATAAGATTCAAATATTGAAGGGAATAGAGGGAACTTTGTGCTAGGTTTCTATAAATTATACCTTAGTTTAGATTTAGTAAATTCAGGGTGGAATATGGAAATCCAAATTTAGAGATTACTCCATGTGACTGAAATGGGTACTGAGCCATGGAAGCCTGTAATAATCCATTTGCAATAATATTAGCAAGCATTAGGCTAAAGAGGCAAAAATACATAAGCTTTAGTATACATTATTGGATTATGTAATTACTAATTTTTTTTTCTTGAGCCTAATATTTTCATTTTTCTAAGTTGAGAGTGGGCAGGCCAGTGTCAATTATTAAATGTGTGTGTTTGGATGGGGGGAGCAGGGAAGCTGACCATTGTCTCTCTCAATTGTTGACTGAAGTATTTTGTGACTTGTCTGGAACAACTTCTAGTTCAGTTTGACTCATGCTTTGATTTCCCCCCCGCCATAGACTGAGGCTGATGTAAATCCGAAGGCCTACCCTCTTGCAGATGCCCACCTCACCAAGAAACTATTGGACCTCGTTCAGCAGTCATGTAACTACAAGCAGCTTCGAAAAGGAGCCAATGAGGGTAAGGCAACCAGAGAGTGCTCCAGGAAGAGTGCTAAAGGCACTGTCCCTGTGTGGGGTCTCTGGACTAGATTTCCAGTATGGAAAGAGGGCTGGATGCTCTTGATTAGGCCCAACATGAGGACCTAAGAGTGTGGTTCGTGGGCTAGCACTGGGTCACAGAGATAAGCAATCAGGAATAAGTATTTGAACAATGCTGTGGTGCATTGAACTTGCTCGGTGAGTTGCATGTGGTATGAGGTTTCTAGAAGTATAGATCGTGGCAGATTGGGATGGTAAAACCCTGATCCTTGATCACAGAGTTTGAGAAGTGCTGCATTGCACTGCTTCGTGCTGGTAGAGGTCAGCCAGGCAAGGGGTGGTGGTGACTTGGATGAGTGTGGTAGCAGAGGACAGGAAAGAAGGGCTCTGATTTAGGATGTGTTTGGACAGAACTGATGGGTTTGATGTAGGGTTTGAGAAAGGCATTGGGGATGAGTAATTGGTGCTTGGCTCCCTATCACTTCCCAAGGCCACTATGGGGCACAGAATTGCTTAGTCCTGGACGTTTTGCCCAGTTTTCTTGCACCTGTTTCTTTTCCTTGGAAATTGCTTTGTTGTGGCTTCCCTGCCCCAACCCCACATCACCTATTGGCCTCATGTTCTCTCTACAGCCACCAAAACCCTCAACAGAGGCATCTCTGAGTTCATTGTGATGGCTGCAGACGCCGAGCCCCTGGAGATCATCCTGCACCTCCCACTGCTGTGTGAGGACAAGAATGTGCCCTACGTGTTTGTGCGCTCCAAGCAGGCCCTGGGGCGAGCCTGTGGGGTCTCCAGACCTGTCATCGCCTGTTCTGTCACCATCAAAGAAGGCTCACAACTGAAGCAGCAGATCCAATCCATCCAACAGTCCATTGAAAGGCTCTTAGTCTAAACAGGTGGCGTCTGCCACACTCCCTGCTGCTGACTCCTACCCCAGGGGTTATGTATCGTTTGTTTGTTAGCATATAGTATTTCCAGCTACCTTCTATTGTTATAAAATATTTTAGTGCTCAGTTTGGTTTTTGTATTTTTGTATTGTTTTTGTCTTGTTTTTAGGTTGTCATCTCCTCCCCAGCCTCTCCTGTAATCTCCACTTCCACTCTCTCTCTGCCGTCTTATCCTCCCTTTTGGAAAATGCATGCCCAGAATAGGTGGAAGCAGGGTGGTTGATACCATTCAAAGGCAGGGAAGAGCCAAGGTAGAGATTTGGTTACAGCCTTCAGGTGCCACCTTCCTACTGTGCAGGGCATGATGGAAGTAAACACTGTCCACTTTGTATCCCTTGTGCCCAGCATACAGGATCATGTTTGAATAATCAAGGGGTTTCCTTTGCTCTCTAGGACATTATGTATCATTTGGGGAGGAAGCATGTTTCTGTGAGGTTGTTGGGTGTATGTCCCAAGAGTCAGTTTCTGATGTACCCCTGCTGTTTGCTTTTGGTAATATATTTCCCCCCAACTCCCACCTATGCCTCTGAGGGTGGCAGGGCAGCAACATACCAAAGAGATACGCTGCAAAATTCCAGAGGCACCTTGGTGAGTGAGACATGGGACAGTTGACCTAGGTCTTGAAGGTGTGGCAAGAGGTTCTGGAATGGAGGATTCTGGGCCAGTCATGGAGAACTGGAAGCTACAGCAAAGATGATGGAATTCAAGGGAACATCCTTGCTTTGGTGAATGGAGATTTCTACAGTAGACGCTTGGTACCAGCTCTGAGAGCCCTTACCCCTTGCCTATTTCCTGCCATGATGTGGGTCAGATGTGTGTATTCTCTGTCACATCAGAAGGACAGTGCTAATGTGTCATTCTTGTGAGCACCCTAATAAAGAACACATATATTCGTATTCCAGTTTAAAGAAGGTGTGATTCTTGTTAGGAGTCCAGCTGATACTTGAATGAAGCGTTAGAATGGTTACTAGTTTCTTGAACTTTTCACCAAGAAGGTGTGGAAAAGCCATGACCTCCACCAGATGATTTCTGGTAGTTCAAAATGTCTTGTTCAGTCATTGAGGTGTTGCTGTCACTCTAGAGCAGTATTTCTCAACCTCAGCTGCCCTGTATGTTGTAGAATGTTTAACAGCCTCCCTGGCCTTTACCCACTAGATGTCACTAGCAATCTTCCCCGTCTACCCGGACATTGCCAACTGTTCCCTGGTGGCAGAGTCACCCCTGGTTGAGAATCACTGTTGCAGGACTAGGGCTCCTAGCAGTCCTCCACAGGTGCTAGAGAGCGGGGGAGCCGGTATTGCTGACTGAAGCTGCTGCCACCTCGCCTGCCGCATTACTCTCTATCTTAAAGTACCATGAGAGCCTGACACCTCCTCTACCTTGAGAAATTTTCTTCCAAAGTACAAACAACTGGATACCATAATGGTCATATTGATGAGAATGGATTACATTTAGTTTACTCTTGGCCAGCTTGGGCCAGTGTGACCACTCCAGCAGTGGGTTCCTAGGGAACCTAAAATCACCCTGTCATGCTAAGGCCTGTTCTGTACCTACTGAGCTCATCATCTCCCCCAGCTCACTCCAGTGTTTATATACCCCGCCCCAACTGCCACCCCAAGCAGTTTTCTATCTATCTGTGGATGGTGGATTCTGAGGTAGTACATACGTTCTTTTGTTGTATATGTATCTTTACAATCATACTCTAAAAGACTGAAGTAATTTGGGGGTGGAGGGAGATCAAGTAATCCAACCTCAGGAGTTCCCTGGTGGTCCAGTGGTTAGGACTCTGAGCTTTCACTGCCAACGGCCCAGGTTCGATCCCTGGTCAGGGAACTAGGATCCCACAAGCCATGGGGCATGACCAGAAGAAAATAAAAAAGGTAATCCAACCTCCACTTAGATGGAAACTAGGGCATACCCACCAGAACCCTGAGAAATGGGGTGGGGCAGGGCTTCTGGAATCTTCATCTCTAGGGTCCATCTGGAGTGCTAACTCAGTTCCCACAGCTTCATCGTAATCCTTCAAAGGACAGGGCATCGATTTGTGATCACCCGAAAAAACTCCATGACTCTTCTCTGTTCCTAATGGCTCTGCTGTGTGTCTTGTGTCTGCCTCTCTGCCATGTTCTGTCTTTGCTCAGTGTTTCATATTTGGTTTCTTGAACACTTCAAATCTGTTTCTCAGATTCTTTGTACTTGGTATTCCTTTACTGCACTAGTGGCTTTCTCCTCATGCTAGTCTTAATTCAAGTACCACTTTTTAAGGGCCTTTCCTAGCTACATCTCATGTTTCCTTTACCCCTAGCACTGTAACATTCTGTTTTTTAACCTGTCCTTAGCTAATATCTGAGGTTGTTTTCTGATTATTGCCCTCATTAGGAACTTGTGTGACTGTGATCCCCTAGCACCTGCAGCAGCGCCCTAACACTGATGCTCCAAAAGTGTAGAATGAATAATTCCTAAAGCCTAGACATGCAAGCAAGAAGGAAATCTAGTAATTCCATTCAGTCACCTATGAAGTAGGTTGCAAATTTTTGTGTGTAAACATTTTATTTTGGAGAGAGAATCCATTAGGCCTCAAAGGGTCCTCTGACCTCAAACACTGGTTAGGAATTTCTGTTTTAGAATAAGTTTCCTGAAACTCTTTTCTCAAGAGGACCTATGATTAAGGAATATTTTTACATTAACAGTAATGGTCTTGTTAAAGAGATTATTCATTCTGTAGTATTCTTAAGTACTAAACAATGCATTTCCATTATCTTTAATCCCAAACTGATGTGACAAGGAAGGGAGGGAGAGGAGCTTGTTCTAGGCACTTAGTATCCCTGGGTTCCTCTTCTCAGTGTCAGCTAAGTTACATTTTGAAAAGTCAAGAATGTGCTTTAGCAGATATATCTGCTTGAGGGAGGTGGGGGGGTATAATTGCTTGTTTTCTGAAGGAAAAAAATTTTTTAAGTAGCAAGTCAGTATTTTCCGTGATACCCTGTGGCAGCCAGCCTCTAAAATGTTCCCCAGTGACACACACAGCCACCCCCTAGAATTCATGCCCTTCTGTGTGAATGCTCTGAGACCAGTCTACACCAACTCAGAGCTGGTCTAGCTGCAGGACTCAGTATTATGGAATAACATGTGACTTTCAAGTTTCTATAAAAGACATTGCAGCTTCTGCCTTCATGTCTCTGGATCACTGACTGTGACAGAAATCATAGCCATGTTATAAAGACTTCTAAGCAGCCTGTGGAAAGTGCCTTGAGGCCTCTAGCCAAAAGTCAGCACCAACTACCAGCTGTAGGAAATGAGTCTATCTCATCTGTACTTGAGGTATTTTAATTCATAGAGGTGACAGAGTGATGACATGGAGAAGTTGGTACTACTGAAAGAAGAATTTATTACTTTTCCCAGGAGAAGGGTGCCGGTGTGCCATGCAGGACCACAGGGAAAACACCAGGTTTTGGTCAGGCAGCAGAAGCAGGAGCAAGGGGAAAGCTTAGGCCACAGCCTTTATTGGGGTTTCTTTGGCAAAGGCAAGGCAGGGCAGAGTAAACAGCTTAGGATTGGCTAATTTGAACAATTCTGGTGGGCTTTGGGCTATAAGGGTGGTCTCTAGTTGCCTGGTACCCTGCCCTGATAATTTAAGGCAAGGGCAATACTGGCTTGGTGTGTGACGTAGATAAAGGAGGTGCTTCGCTTGCGTGAGAGGTATGCTCCCAAGTAAGTTTTTAACTGGCTTTAGTAACTACCTAGCCCTGGGAGGAGCAGTCTCTCCATCCATTTGTAAGGCCCCGCAGCTTATGTCAAAACATAAAATACAGAAAATAAAAAATGTGATTAATACAGCCTCCCTGCAAGTGGATCCTCCAGCCTCAGTCAAGCTTTCAGATGACAGCAGCCCTGGGCAACATCTTGAATGTAGCCTCATGACTGACTTCAAGCCAGAACCACCCAGCCTCTTCTTTCCCAAATTCCTTATCTACAAAAATGGTGAGAGAATATGTGGTTATTGTTGTTTTCAAGCCAACAGTTTTGGGGGTAATTTGTTACACAGCAATAGACAACTAAGGTTGGGAGGTAGATGAAGAAAAGCTGAGGCAGTCTTGTCAAAACAGCACCAATAAATACGACCATGTCAAAATTGCTCTGGTGACAAAGAATGCCGGAAGTGCTAGCAGGGCCCACAGGTGAGAGGGTCCCAGCTGCTTGAGTACCCAGAAGTAAATTCTAGGTAGGACTGGCTTTCATATATGAGGCAGTCAGTTACAATGAAGATTACACATTCAGGGATAGTTTGGGCTCAAACCAGAAAGGCTGGATAGTCATCATAGCTGCTGGTCGAGAATAACAGGTATGTGCTTTCCCTCCAAAACAGATTTGAGGTTGGAATTTCTGTTTGAGGGGGAGGGAGAGGAAGTGGATGACTAATCTCTCCCAGATTTCACGGTCCTGCGTTACTTTTCTTCTAATTTTTTAATAAGACATTACATCTAAACATTACAGGACTTCCCTGCCTGCCAATGCAGGGGACGTGTTTGAGCCCTGGTCTGGGAAGATCCCACATGCTGCAGAGCAACTAAGCCTGTGCACCACAACTACTGAGCCTGTGCTCTACAGCCCCCGAGGCACAGCTACTGAGCCCGTGAGCCACAACTACTGAGTGCCACAACTACTGAACCTGCGTGCCGCAACTATTGAAGCCCGTGTGCCCAGAGCCCGTGTTCCACAATGAGAAGCCACTGCAATGAGAAGCCTGCACACCACAATGAAGAGTAGCCCCTGCTTGCTGCAACTAGAGAAAGCCCTCGTGCAGTAATGAAGACCCAACGCAGCCAAAAAATAAAAATTTAAAAAACAAAACAGGACAAAAAAAACTAAACATTAAGGGACATCCCTGGTGGCACAGTGGTTAAGACTCCACGCTCCCAGTGCATGGGACTGGGGTTTGATCCCTGGTCAGGGAACTAGATCCCACATGGATGCCGCAACTAAGAGTTCACATGCCACAACTAAGGAGCCAGTGAGCTGCAACTAAGGAGCCCCCAAGCTGCAACTAAGACCCAGCGCAACCAAATAAATATTTTAAAAAAAAATTACAGATGTTCCCTCTGCATTCAGCCAGGAGGCATATGCACCTATGCACATATGCTTGTTTGGTGCAGTTTTGGCCAAACATCCATCCGTGCTCTCCAGCTCTTGCCCTGCCCCCGCCCCCGCCGCTGGCCGGTCAGAGGCGGATGCACCTCCCTGCCCTTCCCTACCCGCGTGGCTCCTAGCCGCGAGGTCTGCAGCGCGCATAAGCAGGCCGTTTCGTCCAATCATTGGCCGCGCGTCACCAGCACCTGCAGGAGCGAAGCGTGTTTGCAGCCAGAGAAGTTAGAAGGATAAGAGTTAGTGCCTATTGAGTACCGTGCCCATTTACATGTTTTCTCATTTATTTTCCATATTCCACGTTATTATTATTATTATAAATATGATGAAACTGAGGCTTGAAAATGCCAGGTAAATTGCCGGTGGTCACTTGTACGTACGTGATGGAGCCAAGATGCAAATTTACTAAATCTGACTTGTGAGTTTACAAAAGCCCAACCAGATTATGTCTGGACATGATGTTTCTCTCCTGGGGAGCTCAAGAGCAGAGAAGGCAAACATTAATTTACAGAGAAACTGAGATCACACAGTTGCTCTTTATCACAGACCTCAGTGGTTATTTTTCTAACATTCATATTACTGGTGCTTTGTTGGACCCTTGAACTCTTTCCTTCTCTCCATTTTGTAAATAGAACAGAGGAGAAGGAGCCTAGACGTGGGTAAGGTCCTGCAGGAGTGCACAGAGAAGCTTGGGACTCACTAGGTTTCCTCCTCACTAGCCAAGAAATCCAGGCTTGAAAACAAAGGCCCAGCAGTGGTACTCATTCTTACCTTCCTACTTATGGTGACTAGCCTGATTCTAATCTACCTTTGTGGTATTAGTAACCCTCTCTAGAACCCAGAGTTTCCAAGCATGCTTCATTTAACGGGGATGGTCTTATTTCTCAACAACAAGAATGAATAAGTACTATATTAAATGGTTTTGCATTATTTTGCTGTATCCTCAAAGGCATCTCTTCTAATTGAAGAATTATTTTCCCTCTCCCCCAGATAAGGAAAGAAATCCAAACAAGAACATAACATCTCCTTTCCAAACAAAAACAAGCAAAAAGAAGTTAAAAAAAAAACAACTTATAAAAATCAGAGCAAAGAATCCAAAACTGAAAAAACTCTTCCAAGAGTAATCTGACCCCTCCAACACTCACCTCATGAGATGCTCATTCTAGTTTTGAAAGACACAGGACCTACAAGCCATCCTCAGAGGATAAAAACCCTTCCATCTCCTTCCTTCTCTCAGGCTAATTCTTCAAAAGCAATAGCTGCAGGAAGAGCAGGAAAGGGGCAGGGAGGATAGAGGGATGGGAAGGGGAAGAAAACAAAGACAGACACTCCCCTCCTCTTCCTCTTTTCCTGACACTAGGACCCTTCCTTTTTCCCTTCTCCCATCGAACCTCTCTGTATCTTCTCGAACTTCCTACAGCACCCTGAAAATAACAGGAATAACTCATTTCACTTACACTGCAACCCAAACTCTCAGGGAACAGAAAATGTGTATCTCTTCTTCTTATACTTGAGTGTCACATTAAGAAAATACAACATGAGGGGGGGTTGCTATTTACTCATGAAGCAAGTGGTACCAGAATTAGAAATGTTGCCTCCTTATTACTTCTGAAATCTGATCTTTAGATCTTCAATATGACACATTTAAAGGAAAACAGGTGGGAGGACAGAGGATCAGGAGAATATAACCTTACTAGGGCTTGTCATTCCTAAACTATGTTCACCTGTCCTTAATTGTCACACTCTTCCCTACTCTCATGGATATTCATTTTGTTTCCATTGTGATGAAATGCGTTCCCAGTGGGAGAGAAAATTAAGCTAACAGCCAATGGCATCTTTGGATGCAAAGCAGACACATCTTTCTCTTTTATACTATAGAACAATATATAGTACAAAGTTAGGGCTCTTTATTCAGACAGTAGAGTAAGGCACAGCAAAGTGAGATGGCAATGCTCTCTCCATGACAACAGAAAGTCTCATAAACAAAGTCCTTGGCTTCTGTCAGCCAGACTCTCCCTGGCTCAGGAGAAACATGTTTTAACTTGATAAAAACAAAACCAGGCCACCTGGCTGCAATGTGGAAGGGTAACTGGCTGTATGGTCTCTGGTCAGGCCTTCTGGAAGCGCTTGGTGAGCGCATCCAGCAGCTCCTGCTTCTTTGTCCCGCTCTTCAGCCCGTACACCCTGCAGGCTTCCTTCAGTGTGGGCACAGTGAGCTTACCCAGTGTGCCCTTGCTGACGTGGGCCTTCAGCTCCTCTTCAGATAACTCCACCTTGGGCCTTTTGCTTCCAGAATTTTCATCACCTGGGGAAACAGGTCAGGTGGGAGTGATTGGAAATGCTACCAGTGGGATCCCAGCTACACTGCACGGGGGCCCTCATATGATCTGGGCTGCAGTTAACCATCTTCCATAAAGCTGTGATGCCTACCTAGAACACCATGGGGAAGACAGATGTCTTGATAAGGCAGCTTCAGTTAAACACAAAAAAATGTATCATGTCTAGGAGGGAGTTAAAAGTAGTGAATCCTATCAGTTTACCCGAAACTGCTGATCACGCTGGGTGAGCAAGTCATTCCTTCCTTCCTTTCTTCATTCGAAAAGATTTATACTTTCAAACTATACTACAAAGCTACAGTGATCAAAATAGTATGATATTGGCCCCAAAACAAGACACATAGGTCAATGAAACAGATGGAGAGCCCAGAAATGAACCCACACTTATATGGGTAATAAATCTATGACAAAGGAAGCAAGAATATACAATGGGAAAAAGACAGCCTCTTCAATAAATGGTGTTGGGAAAACTGGACAGCTACATGCAAAAGAATCAAACTTTCTCAGACCATATTTTAAAAAGACCTCAAAATAAATTAAAGATTTTTTAAAGATTAAAAAATAAAGATTAAATGTAAGACCTGAAACCATAAAACTTCTAGACGAAAACACAGGCCGTATGCACTTTGATACTAGTCTTAGCAATATTTTTTTGGATATGTCTCCTCAGGCAAGGGAAACAAAAGAAAAAATAAACAAATGGGACTATATAAAACTAAAATGCTTTCACACAGCAAAGGAAACTACCAACAAACAAAAAGGCTGCCTACTGAATGGAAGAAGATATTTGCAAATGACGTATCAGACAAGAGATTAATATCTGAAACATGCAAAGAACTCAACATCAAAAAAACAAACAACCCAATTGAAAATGGGCAGAGGACCTGAAAGTCCATTTTTCCAAAGAAGACAATACAGATGGCCAACAGGCACATGAAAAGATGCTCAACATCACTAATCATCAGGGAAGTGCAAATCAAAACCACAGTGAGATATCCTTACACCTGTCAGAATGGCTATTATCAAAAAGACAACAAATAACAAGAGTGGAGAAAAGGGAACCCTCATGTACCATTGGTGGTAATGTAAATTGGTTAATGGAAAATAGTATGGAGATTCCTCAAAAATTAAAAACAAAACTACCATACAAGCCAGCAATTCCACTTCTGGACATTTATTTGAAGAAATACAAAACACTAATTAAAAAGATACATGCACCCCTATGTTCACTGCAGCATTATTTACAACAGCCAAGATATGGATGCAACCTAAGTGCCCATAAATAGATGAACGGATAAAGAAAATGTGGTACACATATATGCAATGGAATATTAGCCATAAGAAAGAATGAAATCTCGCTATTTGTGACCACACAGATGGACCTAGAGTGCATTATACTAAGTGAAATAAGTCCGACAGAGAATAGCAAAAACTATATGATTTCACTTATATGTGGAATCTACAAAACAAAACAAATGAAAAAACATAACCAAACAGAAACAGAGTCATAGATACAAAGAACAAATAGATGGTTGCCAGGGCGGCCTGAGGGGAGGAGAGAAATAGGTGAGGGAGATTAAGAGTATAAGCTTTTTTCAGTTACAAAATAAATGAGTCACAGGAATGAAATGTAAACTGTGGGGAATATAGTTAATAATTATGTAACATCTTTGTTTGGTGACACATGACAACTAGACTTATCGCAGTGATCATTTTGAAATGTATAGCAATATTGAATCACTATGCTATGTAGAAACTAACATTGTGTTGGAGGTCAATAATACTTCACAAACAAACAAACAAACAAACTCATTGAAAAAGGGATCAGATTTGTGGTTACCAGAAGTGGGGAGTAGGGGCAAGGAGAACTCGGTGAAGGCAGTCAAAAGGTACAAACTTCCACTTACAGAATAAAGAAGTACTAGGGATGGAATGTACAACGTGATAAAGATAATGAACACTGCTGTATGTTACATATGAAGATTGTTAGGAGAGTAAATCCTAAGAGTTCTCATCACAAGGAAAAAAAAATTTTTTTTCTATTTCTTTAATGTTGTATCTACATGAGATGCTGGATGTTCACTAAACCTAATGTGGTCATCTTTTCATGATATATGTGAGTCAAATCATTATGTTGTAGGGACTTCCCTGGTGGTGCAGTGGTTAAGAATCCGCCTGCCAATGCAGGGGACATGGGTTCGATCTCTGGTCCAGGAAGATCCCACATGCCGTGGAGCAACTAAGCCCATGCGCCACAACTATTGAGCCCACATGCCACAACTACTGAAGCCCGTGCGCCTAGAGTCCATGCTCCACAACAAGAGAAGCCACCGCAACGAGAAGCCCGTGCACAGCAATGAAAACTAGCCCCTGCTCGCCACAACTAGAGAAAGCCCGCGCAGCAACGAAGACCCAATGCAGCCAAAAATTCAAAAAATAAATAAATTTATTTTTAAGAAAACCATTATGTTGTACACCTTAAACTTATACAATCGTGTATGTCAATTATATATCAATAAAACTGGAAACAAAACAAAACAAAAAGCATTTACAGAGCACCTTGTCAGTACCATGGCGCTATGCTAAGTGATAAGGACATGCAGGCTGAGTGAGATAAACAAATATATAAATCACACTCATGCAGGTGTGAAAAGTTCTGACAGCACACAGGGCACTGGAGGAATCACTTCTGATGCAAAAGGGAGAAAGCGCAATGACCACAAACCTAACCTCTCATAGCTACACTTCCTCATGGGTCTCAGGGGCAAGCAAGGCCCAAATTTGGCTTTACTTGAGCAAAGATAGTTAAAAGGATTACAACCTAAGACAGAATTATTCCCAAATGCTGAGGAATTCACAACGTGCTGTCCTGAAAAATGTGAGAGTCGCAGTAAAGACATTTTGTTTGGGTCCAGCAGTAAGAAAAAGGGCAGTCTAGTAGGAAAAATGATTAAAGCCCCAAACTGGGAGTTCACAGAAAAAAAAAAGTCCAGTAAAACTACATCTTACTCATAACTGAAGAACTGCAAATCAAAACAGAATACATTTTCCCTCTATTATTTTTTTGTGAATATATAATTTTTAAAGTATATAAAGTCTACAATTGGTGAGAGTGTAGGGAAACACACCAATCCCTTCTTGGATAGGGTATAAACTATCACTTTTTCAGAGGCAAACTGGCAATTCTTATCAGAATTTAAATGCCTACACCTTGACCCAGCAATTCCACTGCTAAGAATTTATGCTGTGTAACTGCTCACACCAGTATGCAATGGTGGTTCCTGTTCACTGCAGTATATCTATCCATCAGTAAAGGTCTGGTTGGATAAATTGTGTATATCTATCCAATGAAGTACTCTGTAGCCTTATTTTTTTTTAAGTAGGTAGATATGTGAGTGTAGATATAAATACCTGCCCAACATATATAGCTGAGTAACAAAATAAACTAGAAAACAATGTGAATATTGTTTCATTTGTGCTGAAATATGTTGTGTTAGTAAATATGTAGGTTTGTATAGCAATTTCTGAAAGGACATTATCCTCTGTGATAGGACTATAAAGGCAACTTTAAAAAATAACCCACTGGGAATTCCCTGGTGGTCCAAAAAATAACCCACTGGGAATTCCCTGGCGGTCTAGTGGTTAGGACTCCACGAGTTCACTGCTGAGGGCCTGGGTTCAATCCCTGGTCAGTGAATTAAGATCCTGCAAGCCGCACGTGTGGCCAAAAAGAAAAACAAACAAAGCAAAACAAAACCAAAAAAAACCCAAAAACCCACTGAACGTCCACACCCAGCTCCTTACCTTGTTTTCGCTTGGGAACTTTTTCCTCAGGATTGTAATCTGGTGGGTAGACAAGTTCCTTAAACTCATCCACCAGGGAGCCCAGTCTTTTGTCCATTACTTCAACCTTGGGCACTAGAAAATAAAAACACAAGAAGAGTGGCCTGTGAAGTCACAAGCCCTGGCTTCCTGTCCAGTTCAACTCTACTGGGACCGGAGGAGAAAATACTTAGTTGCTGAGATGGGGGAGGGTCCACAAGTCAGCTGAGCTGGCCATGAATACATTTGCTCGAAGTCTAACATTTACCAAGTAGCTTTTAACAATTGTACTTAATGAGCACTTTTGACAACCAGGCACTCTCCTAAATGCTTTAAACTTATTATTTTTATTTAATCCTCCTAACAATCTCTGGGGTAGGTAAACCTGTCTTCCCGTTTTACAGAGGTGGAAATCAGAGACGTTAAATGACTTTCCTGAAGTCAAACAGCTGGGAAGCGGTAGAGTTGAGAACTGGGCTAGACCCTGTGGATTCAAACAAGAGTCTGTACCCTCAGGGCTTACAGTCCACGCGCCATAAGGAGGTGGTAAAAACACCAATGCAATAGAGCTGCACAGTGCCATGAAGAAAGGGACCGTACAGGGCACGCTGGAACACAGGAGGGGTCAGGAAGGACTCTGTGCAGCACAGTCTCGCAAGCTGAGTGTCCTTCCTCAGGCAGATACTAGTCTAAGCAGAAGGCACAGGGGTGAGAGACAGCCAGTGACACACAGCTTGCAGGCAGGGTGTGAGATGGGCAGGACCAGCAAGGAGGCTAGAAAGACAAGCATGGCGAGGTCATGGAAGCCTCGAATGCCTGCCCAGGAATTAGGCCTTATCCTAAAAGCAGTGGGGAACCTTTGAAGGTCTACAAGCAGGGGAGCGACGTGATCAGATGGACGTTTTAGATCACCCTGCCTGCCAGCTGTGTAGAGTATGAATTGACGGAAGGTGAGACAGAAGGCTGAAGCAGTGTGTGTGAGTGGGGCGGCCGGGGGCTGGGGGGTGGCAATGGGACTGTAACTTGAGAAGTGACAGCACTGGCAGGACTTATGGACGGAATAAGAGGTGTGGGGGTGGGTGGGGGAGGAGGTGAGTGGTTGGGGTGGCAGGAACATTCCCCAAGGCAAATGCAATAGGCAAAGGAAGCTCTGGGGGAAAGATAATATTTTTATTTCCTTTCTTACAGCTGTATAGCTTGTAGAGCTTTTGCTGAGAGCTGGGTCACATCAAGGACAAGCATGATGAGATGAATATCTCATCTCCTCATGTGACCACGTTTGCCAAGTACAGAGGGGAGCTCCTGCCCTGTGGTGTATGTACCTACAAGACGGCAGAACGTCACCGTCAAACTGCGCTACCACCGTGTCAGAAGCCCCATGTTCCAGGTTACAGGAATCTCTACTAGAGCTTTGGTTCTCAACCTGGGGACTTTTAAAGAGTACTGATGCCCAGGAGATTCTTATTTAATTGGTCTGGGGTGAGGCCTAAAGAGCCAGATTTTTTTTTAAGTCCCCCAGATGAGTCTGCTGTATAGCCGAAGTTGAGAACCAATGTGCTAGAGGCAGTGGCATGTCTCAGAATCACCGGGAAGGCTTGTTAAAACACATGTTGCTGGGGACTTCCCTGGCGGTCCAGTGGTTAAGACTCTGAGCTTCCAATACAGAGGGCACGGGTTCGACCCCTGGTTGGGGAATTAAGATCTCACATGCCACACGGCATGGCCAAATACAATAAAATAAAACACACGTTGCTAGGCCTCAACCTGAGTTTCAAATTCAGTCAGCTTGGGGTAGGGCTCAAAAGGTGCATTTCTGACAAGTTCCCAGGAGATACCAGTGCTGCTGGTCCAGGGACCACACTTAGAACCACTGATGTAGCCTGATGAGGCCATGCAGGGACAAGTGAGAGGACAGAGAAAGATGGCGCCCAGGATCACCCAGCACACTTCCATGTTAGAGGAGAAAAAAGGGAAGCAGGTCCAGCAAAGAAGTCTTAGGGTCTCCACAGGCATAGGAGAAAAACCAAAACAGTATGGTGTGACAAAGCCAAAAGAAGAAAGAAAACAATTTTGAGTCTTTGATAAGGTATTTATTAAAAGAAAGCCTTATGGCTTCCCTGGTGGCACAGTGGTTGAGAGTCCGCCTGCCGATGCAGGGGACACGGGTTCGTGCCCCGGTCCGGGAAGATCCCACGTGCCGCAGAGCGGGTGGGCCCGTGAGCCATGGCCACTGAGCCTGCGCATCCAGAGCCTGTGCTCCACAATGGGAGAGGCCACAACAGTGAGAGCCCCGCATACTGGGGAAAAAAAAAAAAGAAAGCCTTATTGTGTCACAGAGAAGCAGACACATTTGATTAGAACTGAGCTAGGGATGTGAAAGAACAAAGAATCAAAGGGGTCACATGTTTGAGCAGTAGGATACCCAGGGCCTTCAATAGATGTCACCTGGGCAGCTGGAAGCTTTGGCCAGAGCTTAGAGGAAAGGACAGGGCTGGAGATACAGGTTTGGGGGTTGTGGGCATGAGGTCATACTTAAGGCTATGGGAGTGGATAACATAACCAACAGAAAGGAGAGAAGAAAGGGCTAAAGACAGGAACCTGAGACATTTAGCTTACAAGAAACACTACAGCAGCCAAAATTGTTTTTGAAAAATAGAAGTAGAAAGAGAAAAACAAGACTTTCTCCCAAAAAGTATAGGGCCAGAAGAGAGAATGCAAGAGGCTGGGGCGCTAGTAAGTAGAGCACACGGCTGTGGAATAAAGGAGAACAACTGTGTTCTGAGCACCTTCCCGAGTGTCAGGGCCTATATTTTGTTAACACCTTGTAAGGACAGATCATTATCCCCATTTTACCAATAAGGAAACTGGGCTTCAGTGAGATTAAGTATTGTTCCAAGGCCACGCAATTTAATAAGTGCCAGAGAGCTGGGATTCAAATCTACCTACATCGAGTGTTTCCAAAGTCTGTGTCTCTAGCCATCTTGCTAGAGACTAGGCAATTGACTTCCTGATCTGCCTAAAGGCCATAAAGGAAGAGATGGGCTGCCTCACTCAAGGGTTCTTCTTCTGCCAGGCCCAGCTGACAGTCACCACCATGACACACGTCCAACAACTCATGCTTTTAATGCTGGCGCTAGCATGAAAGAGATCAATAATAACTGGGAAGCTAAGCAGGCCGAACTAACTGTTCTGATCTTTTCAACCTCTGTCAAGAGTCTTTATTAAATCCAATCTGTTTTCCAGTGGGTATTTACTTACATTGCTAAACTTCATGCATCCTCTTATGAAGTACATGAGAGAACCACAATCCAGAAAGGGACCAGCAGAGAGCTCAGAACACCTCAGCCTGGGAGGCCAGGCAAATGTCCTCCATGCTGGGTAACGAGGTCCATTTTCTCAGGGCAGAGCACGCCGTCTGATGGAGCAGCAGTAAGGTAAGCATAGTGGTTCAGAGCAAGGGCTCTGGGCCAGACTCACTGGATTCTGCGCCGACAGCCACCGCTTACTACTTAGTGCAAATCACTCCCTTCCCTGCAAACTAGGGACAGTGACAGAACCTACCTCATAGTCACGCAGAATAAATGAGTCAACACACAGGACAACAAGGCCTGGCACACAGTAAGCACTCAATAAATGTTGCAGATTTTTGTTTTTAACTTTTACCAACATGTAGTCATGGATGGTCTACTTCAGAGGCAGGTCTCAGAAGCCTGGCACTTCCTCCTCCTCTTACTGCAGAATCGGCCAAACCCGTTCCCAGGCAATCTAAGCTGGTCTAGGAAACCTCTCAGGCAGAGATGATCTGGACCACAAGGTTGTGTACTTAGAGGGTGCTAGGAAATGCATCCATATTACTGGTCCAGAGTAAAATGGACACAAAAGCCTCCCACGAAAAGAACTTCTCAACTCAGTCACGGCCTCCTTACGTGTCAGATCCACGGCTTGTTCGGGCTCCATCAAATCCAAAGCCAAGGCCTCCATGTTCCTAAAGTGCTGCTGCAGCACTGGGTTCTCAAAGCCGTCACTTCTGTTAAAACATTAACAGTGACATGAATAAGTTAAAAAATAAAAATTTAAACATTTAAAAAATAAAATAATAAAGTTAAAAACCCAGCTGAGACAGTGAAGGCCCAAGGTCAGCTGAGAAATACACCCCAGGTAAAACAGTTGGGAATCTTATCTCTTGAATCAACTTCTCTCTTTCCAATTTTCAGTTTATTGTCCAATGCTAGGGATCCAGAAGCAAATTTTAAAGCAAAACAATACCTGCCCACCTGTCTGTCACTGGAAGCTGTGGACAGAGACAGAAACAGAGGAGGCAGGGCCAGAGGAGGTAAGTACAGAGAAAACACAACAGAGGGATGGTGGGAGGTGAGGAGACAACGAACCTGATTATTCTTTCTTCCCATACTCGATAGAACATGAAAGTAAAAACAGAAAGAATCTAGAGGCATACAGTCCTACACTTGAATCCTGGCTCCAGTTCCTTCTAGGTGGGTGAGTCTCGGCAAGCTGCCTCACTCCTCTAAGCCTCAGTTTCTTTACCTGTAAAATGGGCACCAAAACTTTCAGGGTTCTCATGAAGAATAAATGAGATACTGTTGGAGCTGTATCTAGAACAGTGCATGGCACATGGTAGAACCTTAACAATGCTTCCATTTGCCCAACAAAGGACTACACCAGGAGGTTTCCTTTGGAGAAAGAAGGTCACTTTGCCCACAGGTAGGAAGAGTTAGGGAAGTAGCCCAGAGACAAAAGACGAAATGTGAAAAAAATTACGTTTGGTGTCACCTTATGCGGGTTCTGGGAGATGGTCTATGTGCATTATATAATCATTTCTTCAACCCCATGACAATTTACACTGGATTTACTTGCTTTTACTCACCATGTGACAACAAACAGTCAAGGAGAAGGCCAACCAAGAATCTTCTCCTTACTGCTGCTTTGCGGAGCTTGTTCAACTAACCAACCTGGCTTTCTAAGCACAACACAGCAGGTCAACCAGCTGTGAACCCTTAGCACAATTCCAGAGCCTTCAATAAAAGAACTTCCACTCTCCCTATAGCTTCTAAAGACTAATTATCTATCAGTTAATGGAAAAGGATACAATCACATTCTCTTGGTTTATGCTTAACTCAAATCTCCAGTACGACCTTCAACTCAGGAGGCAGTTCCAGAAGAAAGCCTGTGAATGACCCATCACTCACCTGTACTTGAAGCGGAGCTTCTGAACAATAGCCTTCATCTTGTCTATCTGCTCTGGGTTTGCCATGACTTTTTCGGTAAAGGGCACCTTCCGTTTGTCATCAGCATAGGGCAAGAAGATGAGCTGGAAGCCTGAAGAAGAAAGAAAAATACGTTTCCGGAGATTTGACTCAACGAAAGGTTTCAGTCACTGAGCTATCGTTTTAATTCCTTTTTTAAAAAAATTAATCTATTTTATTTTTGGCTGCATTGGGTCTTAGTTGAGGCAAGCAGGTTCTTTGTTGCAGCACGGTGGGCTTCTCTCTCATTGTGGCACACGGGCTCAGTAGTTGCGGCACACAGGCTTAGTTGCTCCGCAGCAAGTGAGATCTTAGTTCCCGGACCAGGGCTCGAACCAGTGTCCCCTACATCAGCAGGCAGATTCTTAACCGCTGTGCCACCAGGGAAGTCTCCTGAGCTGTCGTTTTTTTCTCAGCTCCAATTCACCCTTCTGCGTGCTGTGCTGCTGGAGCTAGGACCCTGCAAATCCCATTTCTCCTTTACCAGCTGATTCCCGTTAGCATCTGCCTAGCAGACTCCCTTTGGAGTCTCCAGAGGGGGACCTGAAAGGAGACTTCTTCCTTCCTTCTCAGGTACTTCCTGTTCCTGCCAGTGTCGCCCCAGCCAGCTTTCAGCCACCAGCTTTTTCCATACACCCAGAACCAGGTGGACAGTGCCCCTCCCTGGAGGGCTACATCCAACTCTGTCGGCCCCTCCTCCGAGCTTCAACCTCTCCCCTTTGCTCCCCAGTCCCCACCATGTGCTAGAAGGGAAGAGGTAACGGTTACCAGCCTGACCCTGTCCAGTTGCTGACGGGCTCTAGAAAGACTGAAAAATCTAGAGACTGGAACCCACTGCTGCTGCCAGGTGAAGAGCCCTTGCTGGCAATGCCAACAGCACTGAGCAAGAGGAAGTCTCTTAGCTCTCCATGGCCCTAATGTCTCCCTCTAGCACCCACTATTGACAGAGCATCACCGAGAGCCCGCTGGCAAAGGAGAAATGGGGCTTGGAGAGCCTCTGCTTCATCAGCACAGAGCTGAGAGACAAAGCGTCAGAACTGACATAAAAGGTGTTCCTGAGCATTCACATGACCAGGGTTGGAAATATAACGCATTCAAAGACTTACTTTATAATTTTTATTAGCATGGCTAAAGAGGAAGGATGGGACTCCCTGGTGGCGCAGTGGTTAAGAATCAGCCCACCAGTGCAGGGAACATGGGTTCGAGCCCTGGTCCGGGAAGATCCCACATGCCGCAGAGCAACTAAGCCCGTGCACCACAACTACTGAGCCTGCGCTCTAGAGCCCGCGCACCACAACTACTGAAGCCCGCGTGCCTAGAGTCCGTGCTCTGCAACAAGAGAAGCCACCGCAGTGAGAAGCCCATGTACCGCAACGAAGAGTAGCCCCCGCTCACCGCAACTAGAGAAAGCCCATGCGCAGCAACAAAGACCCAACACAGCCATAAGTAAATAAATATTTTTTAAAAAGAAGGATGACTAGTAGTCATCTGTTGGCTGCTTTGTGCTAGGCACTTATCTGTTTATTAACTTATTTCAAATGTGAACTGACCTTGAGAGAAAGGTGTTCCAGAATTCTCATCTTTGCAGATAAGGAACATAAACAGAAAGGTTAAATTATTTGCCCAAGGGCTTCCCTGGTGGTGCAGTGGTTGAGAGTCCACCTGCCGATGCAGGGGACACAGGTTCGTGCCCCGGTCCGGGAAGATCCCACATGCTACGGAGCGGCTGGGCCCGTGAGCCATGGCCGCTGAGCCTGCGCGTCTGGAGCCTGTGCTCCACAACGGGAGAGGCCACAAAAAAATAAATAAATAAAAATAAAAAAAATTATTTGCCCAAGTTGGCCAACTAACAGGTGGCAGAGAAGGGTCTAAAACAAAAGAAAGTGAGCTTTCAGACACATAAGTGTAAGACAAAGTCAAGTGTGACTTCAAAACCCACGGTCATGGGACTTCTCTGGCATCGCAGTGGATAGGACTCCACACTCCCAATGCAGGGGGTCTGGGTTCCATCTCTGGTCAGGGAACTAGATCCCACATGCGTGCTGCAACTAAGAGTTCGCATGCTGCAACTAAGGAGCAGGTGAGGCGCAACTAAGGCGCCCTGAAGCCGCAACTAAGGAGCCCTGGAGCCGCAACTAAAGAGCCCTAGAGCCACAACAAAGGAGCCCACCTGCTGCAACTAAGACTCGGTGCAACCAAATAAATAAATAAATATTTTTTTAAAAAAAGGGGCTTCCCTGGTGGCACAGTGGTTGAGAGTCCGCCTGCCGATGCAGGGGACACGGGTTCGTGTCCCGGTCCAGGAAGATCCCACATGCCGCGGAGGGGCTAGGCCCGTGAGCCACGGCCGTTAAGCCTGTGCGTCCGGAGCCTGTGCTCCGCAACGGGAGAGGCCACAACAGTGAGAGGCCCACATACCGCAAAAAAAAAAAAAAAAAACCACAGTCATTCCATGATACCTCACTGCTTTGGTGTACACAAGAGATAAACCAACCATTAAATATTACAAGGGTACCAAACAATGGTTTTTAGTAAAGAATGTGTCAGCAGTGAGACTGCATGAACTTATGCCAGTAACCTGCAAACAGTCCCTATGAAGTCAATTTTCAACCCTGGCTGCAGAGCTGCCTTGTACAGTTGTACATGCTGTGCACTGCACAACCATATTTGACAGACTTACCTGGCTGTTCATCAAATTCACCTGTGCAATCTTATAAACACACATTTCCCAGGCTCCACTCCTGGAGACTCTGGTTCAGCAGGTCTGAGTTGGTATCCCAGGAATGACTCCAAGGCTAAGCAAGGTTCAGAAGCACTGAAATTATCTCTTTCACATACCTGGGGGAGTCACCTGAATTTTCTGGTCATCCAGCTCCTCTTCCTGTGGCATCAAGGCCACAAAACAAGGGGGGACATTCTGGCGGGGTGTGTATCTGCACACTGCCATGACCTCCTTCTCCAGACACTTGGTGAGTAGAGCACTGAATAGGGTTGAGCTCCCTGGAAAACAAACATCCCAGGGATCTATATCCTAAAGATGTCTCCTCCTTTCTTAGCCCACGTTATAAACCTACAGTTTCTCTCACATTTTCTTAAAAGCATTTATGATACTTTGATAGCTCAGGGGTGATGGACCCAGAGGTGAGGGTAAAGTGAGGGTAGCAGAGGCATAGAAAGGAAGAGAAAGGAAAGGGCACCTCAAATACTCCATTTAGGGGTGTGAATTATTACTGTCAGTTCACTTTTACTATCATTAGGCTAATGACATAAGCCCTAGTTGCTAATGAAAACCAGTCAGGTCAGATCTGGGAGGTTCATTAGCTATAGCACAGAGGAATATAGGTCTGGACAGCACAAATAAACCCAATGGCCAAGTTCATATCATCCTTAATCGCAACACTAGGGAAGAAGCCAGGTCTGTTTTTTAGTTTTTCCCGAACTCTTTATCTGATGCCTCAAAGAAAGAATTTCATAGCAACTAAGTTTTAAATATGCTAATTCCATATCCCCTCCTGGATATTCACAATGCTATCAGTATATTATAGTTCCTAAAGAAATCTCTTTAACTTTGTTTAGTCCCACATTTCCAAAATTTATTTGAGCGTGAAACACTTTCAAAACACCCAGTAACACATCCTGTATAGTTTCCAGCAGCAGCCATTTAGGAATGCTGCTCGGTAAATTGCCTTCTGCGTGGCTTATTCGTTTATCCCTGGTTTATGCCCCTTACCATTTATCAGGGACTCCTCGGGGTACACGAACAGGGAGGGCCTCAGGTAATGGTGCTTCTTCAGCATTATCAAGGGCTTGAAACCGATGAGAATCAAACCTGGTTCATCAAACCGTTTAAGCTCTTCTGTTTCCTCTTTCTCTAATACAATCTGACGACTCCCATAGGTCTATAGGAGGGGAACAACGAGGGCCACATAGCGAGGATACACAGAGATGCGAAATGGTTGCCATATGACCCTAGCAAGTTAAAATCAGCTTTCTTCTAAGGAGCAGGAAGAGGGCTCATCAGAGGCATCTTCCTCCTATCAACAGCAATTGACATGTATTGAGTGCCAGCCAGGCACTTTACTTTTGCCACCCAGTTTATCATCTGTAACAATCCTAGGCAGTAAATGTTAAAAACTCTGTTTTACAGATGAGTGAACTGAGGCTCTACAGTTAGTAACTTGCTCCAGAGTATACAACCGAATTGGGCTTTGAACTGTACCACATCTGTCTGGTGCTAAAGGCCATGCTCTTCAGGCATTTGTTCCTTCCCTCATTTAATGTGTACTAAACCCTCAGCATCATCCCTGACACACAAAGGATGCTCACACCTTACCTACTTATTGAGAGGACCTACGTCAGGTATTGTGCTAGGTCTCAGTGTAGGAGGCTCACACGCACACACACATACACACATACTACTTCCAAACTTTAACATTTGCATTTGGATCCTAAATATGTGATTAGTAACAGAACTTAGTAAAGGTCAAATTTGGGTTTTATAAACAAAAACAGAGCCCTTAAGACTTTTTGTAGGCACAGTTAATCAAGAAAGAAACTTAGTAACCGGAAGAGCTACTGCCTATGAATAAACCAACATGGAAAACTAGCTACTTCCAAAATGGAAGGAGAAATTTCTTGTCGTCTTCTCCTCCTGAAAAGTAGGGCAAGACACTCTGGCCTGAAATTTGTGCTCCAAAAGACATCTCGAGGGTTGAATCAAAATAATATTTAATTTTAGTCACTTAGTTGATCCTTCTAGGTCCTGAACTTAGGCAAAATCGCTCTCCCACGTTTTGCATAACTAAAAAGGAAGGATGACTCACTTGATTTTAATTTCAGATATCAAATCCTTCTATAGGGAACTACATTCAATATCCTGAGATAAACCATATGGAAAAGAATATTTAAAATGTATATATATATGTATAACAGAATCACTTTGCTGTACAGCAGAAATTAACAGAACTTTGTAAATCAACTGTACTTCAATTAAAAAAAATCCTTCTATAGATCGAACAAAGGTGAGAGGATGAGGAGAGAGAATGTTCTGCATCCTTAGTATGTCTTTCAGATTAAGAAAGGCATGAGGGGGGCTTCCCTGGTGGCGCAGTGGTTGAGAGTCCGCCTGCCAATGCAGGGGACACGGGTTCGTGCCCGGGTCCGGGAGGATACCACATGCCACGGGACCCGTAAGCCATGGCCGCTGAGCCTGCGCGTCCGGAGCCTGTGCTCCGCAGCGGGAGAGGCCACAATGGTGAGAGGCCCGCGTACCGCAAAAAAAAAAAAAAAAAAAAAAAAAAAAGGCATGAGTGTATCATTTCAAGGCACAGGAAAAACTGGTTACTTTGGCAAAAAAAAAAAATTTCCCTAAAACGAGGGCACTTCACACCTAACACACTTTCTTTCCCTAGCTCATCTCCCTAGTTAACTATAAAACAATTTCTGCCACTGTACTGGAATTAGACTGTTAAGACTCAGAGTAGCATGTGCTGGCTGATCGAGGGCTGAAGTTTTCACTGACACCTCTTCCAAATACTGGCTCTAACTTTCTAGCTCCCAAGGTATTACTGATCTAGATGCCATATTCCAAAGGGTAATGACAACAACTTTCTAGCTTGGCTAGAAAGATGCACCCATGAAAGTTATTTAACTAGTTAGGCTGATCATGTCTTCCCCTCCCTGTTAACTCTTCAACAGGACAAAATTCAGTAAGAAGGCAGAGACCTACCTGGGACCTCTTGGTGTCGCTAGGCAAAAGCAAACTGCCTGTATTTACATTAAATGTCCGGGTCTTGGTTTTCACTGGTTCATTTGTTTCCCGATAAAGCCTCACTGGAGAAGGTTTGAGAGCCTTCTGGACCATATTATAAATGCCAACAGTGAGCGCTACATCTTTGTTGAGCTTAAGCTTCAACCTGAAGGAGAGAAAAATTTTTTAATTTGGACAGAAAGAGTATATTTTCCTATCTAAAATTCATTCATGGCACCCAAGCCCTGATTTGTTTTATTCTCTCCAATAACCTAAGCTTTTCGAATACAAATATAAAGCTTTTTAATAATACAATGGAGTTTGCTGTAATACATCTCAGCGTCTATATTGCACAATATTAGTCTCAGAATGTATTGTTAACTCCTTAAAATAATGATAAAGAACGTACCGTGATAAAAATAATGATTTTTTAAATAGAGCCTAGCAATTTATTAAATCACTTTACAGTTATTCTCTCATTTAATCATCATTATAATCCTATAAGTACTATATTATCTGCTGCTTCTGCTTGTCTACTATACCTTCCCTCTTATTTTAACAATGAAACCCCAATTTTTCTTAGGGAACCACCCTTGTCCCACTGCAGTTTTAGGAAAATGTTCATCCAGGTGCTATGCTTTACCCTCACCAAGAGATAGGCACATCTGGCCCAGGCTCAAGCCATCAGACTTATTCTCCTGAGAATGTGGGTCTTAAACAGTGACCAAGAAAGGACACGGTTGGAGGGGATGCTTGCTGACAGTGGTACCCCAAAGACACTGTCAATAATTTTTATTTTCTAGATTCCTGGTGCCACCCTGGTTCCTATACTACCCACCCTGTTCAGGATTTTGTTTTAATATGCTGAAATTAGTCAAGAGTCAGTTTCTGTTACTTGCTACCCAATAACCTTATTGTTGTCATTTTTACAGATGAAAACACTGAGGCTCAGGGATGTTATCTAACTTGCCCAAAGACATACAACTAATGAAAACTGGTATTCAAATTCACGTATGTCTGATTCAAAGCTCAGGTACTTTTCCTTTATAACATTTTGCTCCAGAGTATTTATATCAACATCTTCAGCACAAATAGGACCTCTTGAAAATGTGTTCTATAATAAAGACAACATGCAAAAATATTTACAATACAATACTGTGGGGAAAAAAGGCAGAACAGAAAACTAACCTGTGCTACACATTCTCTTCAAGCACACACGGAACATTCTCTAGGATAGACCATATACTGAGACACAAGACAAGTCTAAATGCATCTAAAAAAATTGAAATTGGAAATTCCCTGGTGGTCCAGTGGTTAGGACTCTGCGCTTCCACTGCAGGGGACACAGGTCAATCCCTGGTCAGGGAACTAAGATCTCACATGCTGTGCAGTGCAGCCAAAAAGAAAAAAATAAAAAGGATTGCTATCATACAAAATATGTTCTTTACCCCAAATGGAACTAAGTTAGAAATCCACAACAGAGAGAAATCTGGGAAAACCTCAAATATTTGGAAAGTAAACAATACAATTCTGAATAACCCAGGAGGTCAAAGGAGAAACCACAAGGGAAATTTAAAATGATTTTGAACTGAATGAAAGTGAAAACACAACATATCAAAAGGTATAGGATGCAGCTAAATCAGTGCTCAGAGGGAAATTTATAGCTTTAAAACCTTTATCCCAAAAGAAGAAAAGTCTTAAATTAATAACCGAATCTTCACTGTTGTAGAATGTTTAGCAGTATTTACTTTAAAGAAGAGAACATGTTTAAACAAGTTATAGCTAATTCAAAGGTATATTGGTTCACACAGTAGAAAGAACATTGGTTTGGGACAGAGCCCTGACTAGAAATTTTAGGTTCCTGGAGCAAGCACCTGGTAGGTATGGTACAATTTGGTAATGTATGATGTGCCCCAGAGATGAGTGTTAGTAACAGATGGGCATCAGTAATAACACCACCCATTTGATGGCTTCCTACTTTAAATCATTCCGGCTTACTAGGTGTTAAACACAGTTGTTTAAAGGCTGCTGAAGGAGAGCTGACAATAAATGTAACCAATTTAAAAACTGCACAATCTGCAAAAGTAATTTTTTTAAATTGTTGTGCCCTCTAAATTTTAGTATCCTGGGAAAAAGCACTGGTCAATGTGGTCTACTCTGGCCTCAGGCTTCAAGTGACCTTGCTTCTATTTCTGAACCAAAAGAGCCAATCGGTTAGTCCCCCCACCCCATATTAAATGTTCACATCTATAAACTAAGGTACCTTTCGACCTTGAAAATGTCATAACTCTAAGTTAAGACAGAATTATAGTATAACATCATGTGGTTTGTGTCATACCAAGGAAAGGAAAATGTGAAAGCCCACAGCACAAAACAAGCTGCTTATGTTAAACTTCACCTGAAATGATTTAAGGTTAATAAATGTTACTAATGGGTAGGTTTCAACCCAACTCAAAGCACTGTTTTTATAGATTAAATGAGGTAATTATGTTAACAAAGAACTTAGGACATACGGATGAACCGGTTTGCAGGACAGAAACAGAGACACAGGGCTTTACTGGTGGCACAGTGGTTAAGAATCTGCCTGCCGGTGCAGGGGACACGGATTCGAGCCCTGGTCCGGGAAGATCCCACATGCCGCGGAACAACTAAGCCTGCGCGCCACAGCTACTGGGCCTGCACTCTAGAGCCCGCGAGCCACAACTACTGGGCCCACGTGCTGCAACTACTGAAGCCTGCCCACCCTAGAGCCTGTGCTCCGCAACAAGAGAAGCCACCTCAATGAGAAGCCCGCGCACCGCAATGCCCCGCACGCAGCAAGAAAGACCCAACACAGCCAAAAATAAATAAATAAATTTATTAAAAGAAAGAAAGAAAGAAATAGAGACACAGATGTAGAGAACAAACGTATGGACACCAAGGGGGGTAAAGTGGCAGGGGTGGGAGTGGTGGTGTGATGAATTGGGAGATTGGGATTGACATATATACACTAATATGTATAAAATGGATAACTAATAAGAACCTGCAGTATAAAAAATAAATAAAATTCTAAAATTCACAAAAAAAAGAAAAAAAGAACGTAGGACAGTGCCTGGCACATAATAATTATGCAATAAAATAATTCTATTATTTTATTATAGCAAGAATAAGTGTAATAATTTTCTAAGCCTTAGGCAATTAATTCTCAAATAGCTCCAATTTATTATTATTACTACCAAGTATCCTATAATGACTCTTTCACAAAATAGTAAGAATAGCTAACGTTTATAATTACTATGTTATTCCATTTAATCATCACAGCAGCCCTATAAAGAGGGACCATTTTTGCTCCCATTTTACTGAGGCTCAGAGAAGTTACATGATTTACCCCAGGTCACACAGCAGAGGACTAGAATCTGAGCCAATCTGACTCTAGAATCTACTTTTAACCACCATTTTATCCCCCCTGCCACTCCCACCAATATGTGTAGATTTCCAAATTATAGTAGTAACAATATTCTACCATTTCAGGAAGGAGAAAAGGTGACAGGGTAATTGTTTGAGGAAAGAGAAATAGTTTCTGGGAGGAAAAGGAGAACAATGACAAAACTATAACTGTAGCAATGAGCTGCTTCATGGTTTCCTTAAAATATTTAATTTCATGGGTTTTCTAGTAGAATTGTCAGTAATCTCTTGAAAACAGCTCAAAAACTACCAAGGGTCTTATTCCTCTATACTGAGGAAACTAGTCTAAAATGAAAGTCTGATGCTCTTTAGGAAGAAACACTGAGGCGGCCTTAGGATTCTAATGTCAAAGGTCTCTAAAGGAAGATAATCCAACCACCTGGTTCTTATTGGTCTCAAGTTTATAAGAAATTAGAATAACACAATTTTAACAACAATGATAATAACTAAAATTTATTGAGTTTTTGCTCTATACCAGGTACTATCGTTATCCCCAATTTACAGAGGAGAAGAAAACAGACAATGTCCTAGTGAGTGCAACTGAGGATACCGTTAGCCGCAACTGTTTACCCCAAAGGAGTGGAGAGCTGTTTTATTTTGGAGAAACAGCATACCAGCTCTTTCTAGAGAAAGAGAAGCAAATAGCTTGTGCTATCCTGAAATAAAGCAAGTTTTTTTTTAGAGGAACAGTGAGGCAGTGGTACAGCCCAGAGTTAAGGAGCCAGGGAGGTCAAAGCCATGCACTGCTTATGATCAGTTAGGGGCCTTGTGGGCAGCTGACCCGGGCTTAGTGCCTACCTGTAGAGCACGCGCTTCCTGGTCTCCTTGGCGCGAACCTTCCTCAACAGGTCTTTGAGCTTGCTCGACTCCTCAAAGTGAACCCCTATGTCCTCATCCTCTGCTATGCTGATAATATCTCTGTAGAACAAGGATATGTCAAAGCCCCCACGTTTCCTTAGGTGCAACAAGTCAAGGAAGATACCTGGAGTGAGGATAGACAAAAGTGAGGGGAAACAATTTCCAGCAAGGGAGAATTTTTTTCAGTTAAGTTTAAATATGCTGTTAAAAGCTCCCAAAGAACTAGATTGATTATAAACATTTTCAGGACTTAGAGAAAGTGGTTAAGGGGATCAGCTGCTCTAATGACTTCAGACAACTTATTCAAATAACCACCATTTGTGGTGGCGTTAAAGTCAAGAAAAGCTCCCTCTGGTAGAGCCCTTCAGACAACTAATGGCCTGGTCATTTTCACTGGGAATATTACATAGGGGTCTCCCCCAGCTTCACTATATTGTGTCATTTTACTCTGAAGGGTGAAAAGCAACTATTTGACATCAGCTATAAAAAAGCAAAAAAAATTAAGTGCCAAGTTAAAAGAACAGGGGGCAACTTCCCTGGAGGTCCAGTGGTTAAGACTCCTCGATTCCATTGCAGGCAGCACGGGTCCGATCCCTGGTCGGGGAACTAAGATCCCACAAGCTGCACAATGCGGCCAAAGAAATAAAATAAAAGAACAGGGGAATGCCGACCTGTGTCACGGAGATCCCCAGCTTTGGTCCTGGCCCTGCTGGCTTTGGCACTGTCATTGCCATGGGGGTCATCTTCATTGGTGAAAAGCATGATCCTCTTATGGCTCATCTTGAACTGGACATCACTAAAGAGGTTGGCGCAGACCCACAGTACTTCACTTAGGGAGTAGTCAGATCCATGGCCAATTAGGTCTTGGAAATGTTTCTTCCCCTCCTGCCCCTTAAAGCGGTCAAGCTCTAGCACTCGTTTAGCACCTGATCAGAGACAGGGAGTCAAATGGGCAGAAAAGTCAGAACAGCATAAGTGTTTTACAAGACTAACAGAAGCTCTTTCTCACCCAGAGCTGTTTAACCCACATAACAAAAGTCTACACCCCAGTAAGAACCCCCTTGTGCAGGAAAGCATACTCCCAGTCAAGATGTTATCTGCTTCCTTCTTCACATCCCCCTTTGTGCATGTTAGTGACCTTCTCATGTAAGGGAAAAGCTGATCTTAGAATACTACTGACCTGGATTATCCAATTCCTGCAAGACGTAAATATTTTTGAAATTCACTGAATTTTTGTCCTTCTTGGTACCATAGAACACCACTGCCAAGAGATCTCGATCACTGCTTATGATCTTACTGGTGTATACACTCCGGATACACTGAAAAAACAAACATAAAATTTCAATTAATATTTAACTACGTACCACTAAACTTAAGCTCCACAGGTGCCTGACACATAGTAGGGCACTCAATATATATTTGCTGAATTTGTACATGGCATTAGAGTAAGGCGTGACCCCTACCTTCAGGAAACTCATAATCCAGTGAGGGTGATGGTCATTTATATTATGTATAACACAAAGCAAAGTGTGGTTAAGTATACAACAGACATATAAGCAGTCCCTACAATAAGAAATCAGAGAATTCAAAACATGTAGGGCTTCCCTGGCGGTGCAGTGGTTGAGAGTCCCCCTGCCGATGCAGGGGACACGGGTTCGTGCCCCGGTCCGGGAAGATCCCACATGCCGCGGAGCGGCGGGGCCCGTGAGCCATGGCTGCTGAGCCTGCGTGTCCTCAGCCTGTGCTCTGCAACGGGAGAGGCCGCAACAGTGAGAGGCCCGTGTACCGAAAAAAAAAAAAAAACATGTATATACTCTGGAAGGAAACTCTGCTATAGGGAAATAAAAATCAATAAAAGCCCAGCACTAGAATCGGAAAACGTGGATTTGAGTCCCAATGATGTCACTTACTTAATTGGCTGAGTTTGAACAGGCCATTTGATCATTCCTCAAGTAGCTTTTTTTTTTTTTAATGTGGACCATTTTTAAAGTCTTTATTGAATTTTTTACAATATTACTTCTGTTTATGTTTTGGTTTTTTGGCCCTGAAGCATGTGAGATCTTAGCTCTCTGACCAGGGATCAAACCCACACCCCCTGCATTGGAAGGCAAAGTCTTAACCACTGGACCACCAGGGAAGTCTCTTTTCCTCAAGTAGCTTGATACCAAGAAACAAAATTTACATATATAAAATAATTACATATATAAAAGGTTTAAGTGAATGTTAGTATATGTGACATTAATAAATAATGGAAAATAAATCTATACCTACTAAAAGCAACTTTTGAAATAAAATTTGCCTAATTACACAATTAAACACATCAGTATTCCAGGAAATATAAACTAAAGCCATATCTAGTAAATCAGTGTCTCATAAGTGGTCAGTCCTGGTGGCCTATAATTCTGGGGGTACTGACAAAATTAAGTTTCTGATTCTGCAAAACTGAGGAATAAACCAACAATGGTGACCTCCCTCCATATCCTGCTTGAGACTCTACCTGGCCTTCCTCCATAGCAATTCTCTCCTTAAATGCAGAACTTATGGTATGTCTAGTCATTGACAGTTATCTTCATGGCAAGCAATCATTTCTTTTTATTTATTTGTTTATATATTTATTTTTCATATTTATTTATTTATTTGGCTATGCTGGGCAGGATCTTTAGTTGCGGCATGCGAGATCTTAGTTATAGCATGCAGGATCTAGTTCCCTGACCAGGGATCAAACCTGTGCCCCTGCAGTGGAAGTCTTAACCACTGGACTGCCAGGGAAGTCCCAGTGAGGGCTTCTTTAGGTTCTACTATTAACCACCCCTCCCCACCCACACACACACACACACAAACTAAAATAGAATTTTAGAAAATGTTTTTTCATTGCTCCTTATCAAATACATTACGTTCATCGGTGAATGTTTCACTTATTCACTACATAATACTACAGTTGCTTCTGGGTTCTCTAGGCGTTAGCATTTCATGAACCCTTTCAAATTACATGTAGAACTGTATCTTTTTGGGGAGAGGGTACATAGCCTTCATCACATCTTCAAAGAGGTCCATGGTCCAAAAAAGGTTAAAGCAGTGCTCCTCAAAGAGTGATCTCCAAACAACATCAGCGTCACCTGGGAGCTCTGTTGGAAATGCAAATTCTTGGTCCCTCCTCTAGACCTATAGAATCAGAAATTCTGATTGCAGGGTAAGGCCCTGCAATCTGTGTCAACAGCCCTGCAGGTGATTCTGATGTAGGTTAAAGTTTGCAAACCACTGCTTTAAAGTTAAGAATTGTTTTTATTAATTCTTTTTTTAGATGCAAGATATTCTGACTTGTCAATTGCAAGAACTGTCTGTGTACAAATTAGGATATGAGAAGCTTCTGTTTGGTTCCAAACTCCAGAAATATGAGAAATGAGATGTACAATAAATTCTTAAAAATTCTTCTCTATGAAGAAATACTAAACTTTTTAATTGAGGTGAAATTCACATAACAAAATTAATCTTTTTTTTTTTTTTTGTGGTACGTGGTCCTCTCACTGTTGTGGCCTCTCCCGTTGCAGAGCACAGGCTCCGGACACGCAGGCTCAGTGGCCATGGCTCACAGACCTAGCCGCTCCGCGGCATGTGGGATCTTCCCAGACCGGGGCACGAACCCGTGTTCCCTGCATCGTCAGGAGGACTCTCAACCACTGCACCACCAGAGAAGCCCCAAAATTAATCATTTAAAGTGAACAATTCAGTGTTCAATTTAGTACATTCACAATGTTGTGCAACCACCATTTCTATCTAGTTCCCAAACATTTTTATCATCCCAAAAGCAAACCCCATACCAATTAAGCAGTTGCTCCCTCCCCTGCAGCACCTGGTAACCACCAACCTGCATTCTCTATGGACTATCTATTCTATACTTCATATAAATGTAATCATACAGCATGTGACCTTTTGCCTGGCTTCTTTCACTTAATGTAATGTTTTCAGGGTTCATGCACCTTGTAGCATGTATCACTACTTCATTCCTTTTTATGACTAATATTCTACTGTATATATAAACATTTTGTATATCCACTGAAAAAGTTTTAGAATGAGATAGGGGTGGTGATTATTGCATGACGTGAATGACTAAATACCTTAAAACTGTATACTTTAAAATAGTTAATTTTGTTATGTGAATTATACCTCAATTTAAAAAGTAAAAATATTTAATCCTCATAACAATTTGACAAAGTAGGTACTATTATTTTATTTTTTATTTTTAATAAATGTATTTATTCATTTATTTTTGGCTGCACTGGGTCTTTGTTGCTGCGCACAGGCTTTCTCTAATTGCAGCAAGCCAGGGCTACTCTTTGTTGCAGCGCACAGGCTTCTCACTGCGGTGGCTTCTCTTGTTGCGCAGCAGGGGCTCTAGGTGCGTGGGCATCAGCAGTTGTGGCATGCGGGCTTCAGCAGTTGTGGCTCGCGGGCTCTAGAGTGCAGGCTCAGTAGTTGTGGCGCACGGGCTTAGTTGCTCCACGGCATGTGGCATCTTCCCGGACCAGGGCTCGAAACTGTGTCCCCTGCATTGGCAGGCAGATTCTTAACCACTGTGCCACAAGGGAAGCCCAAAGTAGGTACTATTATTATCTCCATTTTACAGATGAGAAAACATATCAAGAGCTTCAGCAACTCTTCCAATATCATACAGTTTGTAAGTGGCAGAATCAAGATCTGAGTAGCTGTTATTTATTTAATTGGGTAAACACCTAGGAGGGGAACTGCTGGCTCATGTAAGTCTACGTTTAACTCTTTGAGGAACTGCCAAACTGTTTTCCACAGCAGCTGATCCATTTCACATTCCCACCGACAATGTATGAGAGTTCCAATTTCTACATCCTTGTCAACACTTCTTATTGTCCCTTTCTTTTTTTTTTAAAATTACAGCAGTCCTAGTGGGTGGGTATGATACCTCATTGTGGTTTTGATTTGTATTTCTCTAATACCTAAAAATATTGAGCATCTCTTCATGTGCTTTTGGCCATTTGTACATCTTTAGAGAAATGTATATTCAAGTTTTGTGCCCATTTTTAAATTGGGTTGTTTGTCTTTTTGTTGTAATAATCTTTTTCAACCACAGGTAATACTCAACTACAAAAGGACTCATCTCCACACCATAATAGCTGGAACTTCTTTCCTTCCTTTACACTGACATCTCTATAGAAAGAGGAGCCCACTTCTGCTACCAGGGCTAACACAGAAGGTGGAAGCAGTGTAGTCCCAGGGTCGGAAGTTCAAACCCAAAATAAAATGGGCCTGTTCTCCAACACTGCTACTCTTTTTTTTTTTTTTAAGTTTATTTATTTATTTATTTTTGGCTGCGTTGGGTCTTTGTTGCTGCGTGTGAGCTTTCTCTAATTGCGGCAAGCGGGGGCTACTCTTTTTTTTGTTTAAAGGAATTTTGCCTTATTTATTTATTTATTTATTTATTTATTTATGGCTGTGTTGGCTCTTCGTTTCTGTGCGAGGGCTTTCTCTAGTTGCAGCAAGTGGGGGCCACTCCTGATCGCGGTGCGCAGGCCTCTCACTGTTGCGGCCTCTCTTGTTGCGGAGCACAGGCTCCAGATGTGCCGGCTCAGTAATTGTGGCTCACGGGGCCTGTTGCTCCGTGGCATGTGGGATCCTCCCAGACCAGGGCTCGAACCCGTGTCCCCTGCATTGGCAGGCAGATTCTCAACCACTGCGCCACCAGGAAAGCCCCGGGGCTACTCTTCGTTGCGGAGCGTGGGCTTCTCATTGCGGTAGCTTCTCTTTTTGCACAACACGGGCTCTAGGCACACAGGCTTCAGTAGTTGTGGCACGCGGGCTCTAAAGCACAGGCTCAGTAGCTGTGGCACATGGGCCTAGTTGCCCCGTGGCATGTGGGATCTTCCTGGACCAGGGATTGAACCCATGTCTCCTGCATTGGCAGGCGGATTCTTAACCACTGTGCCGCCAGGGAAGTCTCCATATTTTTTAAAGTGGTGTTGATACTTTTTGTTGTTTGCTTAATTAAATGAAAGGTAGTCTTACCTGGATGCTCATGTCAAAAGGAGTCAACTCATCTTCATCCTGAGTTTCAAACATGGCCTCAGAAGCATCAATCAAAAAAATCAAACTATCTCTTCCTGAATATTTATAATCTCCTATGGGGAAAAAAATAGAAGGAAATGTTTGCCCTTGTTTTATATTTATCATGTTTATTATTCATATAAAACAAACAGAGGGACTTCCCTGCTGGTGCAGTGGTTAAGACTCGCACTCCCAACGCAGGGGGCTAGGGTTTGACCTCTGGTCAGGGAACTAGATCTCACATGCATGCCGCAACCAAGAGTTCACATGCCACAACTAAGGAGCTGCTGAACTGCAACTAAGGAGTCTGCCTGCCAGGGCTTCCCTGGTGGCGCAGTGGTTGAGAGTCCGCCTGCCGATGCAGGGGACACGGGTTCGTGCCCGGGTCCGGGAAGATCCCACATGCCGCGGAGCAACTGGGCCCATGAGCCATGGCCGCTGAGCCTGCGCGTCTGGAGCCTGTGCTCCGCAACGGGAGAGGCCACAACGGTGAGAGGCCCATGTACCGCGGAAAAAAAAAAAAAAAAAAGGAGTCTGCCTGCCGCAACTAAGACCCGGGACAACCAAATTAATTAATTAAATCATCCGTCATAAGCATGTCAAAAAAAAAAAAAAACCCCAAAATTTCAAAAAAAAGAATAAAAATAAAATAAAATAAAACAAATAGAGAAAAGCCCATTAAGCAAAATTATAATCTGAGGAATTCCCTAAGGTGAACACCCTTAGGGAATTTCTTGGTGGGCCAGTGGTTAGGACTCCATGCTTTCACTGCTAAGGGCGCGGGTTCAATTGCTGGTCAGGGAACTAAGATCCCGCAAGCCACAAGCTGCGCAATGCAGCCAAAAAAACAAGAAAAAAAGTGAACACCCTTAAAACCACCATGCACATCAGGCAATTGAATCTTGCCAGTCACCCCAGAAGCCCTCTCCAGGTCGCCTCCCAATTTTAACACCCACCTTCCTCCCAAGAGTAATCACCATCCTGACTTTTGGTAATCACTTCATTTTTTTCTTTATAATCATCCAAGCCAACATTCCTAAACACTGGTTTTGACTTTAAAAAAAACAAAAGTTTTTAAAGCCTCTTATAATCTGTAGATACCCCCTCTGTCTTTTGTCTCATAATTTATTTGCTGAAAAACCTGGATATTATGTCATATAGTTTTCCACCTTCTGGATTTTGCTGACTGCATTCTTTTGGTGTAGATTAACATAGTCCTCTGTCTTTTCTACTAAGGACCTAGAGAGGCTTCATTGGATTTGGGTTTTGGTTTTTTTTTTCTGGCATGATTACATTATAGGTGATGTTGAGTTTTTCATAAAACGGCATATAATATCTGGTTGTCTCCCTTTTTGACGATGCTGCTTCCTAATGCAGTAAATTTAATTACCCATCTTTTCTGAAGCAATACAGCAATACGTGTCAAGGGCCTTAAACAAAAATTCTACCTTGAGCCAGTGAACTCTACTTCTTAGGAATCTATCTTAAGAAAATAAAATATGGAAAAACCCTATGCAAAAATTTCCACAATGTTGTTTATTAAAGAAACTGAAAACTAAAATGTCCAACAAAAGGTAGAATGAACAAATTATAGCATATTTAAAATGATTTATAGAGGCTATATTTGCAGTTACATGGAAAGATATATCTATAATACAGTAAGAAAAAAAGGCAGAACACAAAACTATGTATATATGTTTAAAATTCTTTTTGAAGATGTAAATTTTGAAAATGTAAATTAAAATGAAAAAAATATATGCACTATGATTACAACCATATAAAAAATCAGACAAAAACAAACTATATATAGTTACAAAATATAAAGAAAGATATATGAAGGAAATATGCAAAATGCCAAAATGCTAGTAGTGGTTGTGTTAGGGTGGTAGATTACATACATTACTGAATTCTGTTTTATTTTTTATATAAATAAAAAATATTTTTAATAAAAAAATAAATATAAAAAATATATAAAATATATAAAAAATATATTTTTCCTACTTTTAAAAAATAAAAATACTTTAAAAATTTCTACCCAGGACTTAAATTAACCAGTATGTAGAGTACAGGCACCCCTTATTTCTCTTCCTTTGTCCTATGTGTTACTGTGTTGTCTGAACATATACTCCCAAACCTGCAGGCTAGGTGAGGGAATGACTCTTGTAACTGTGTTGCTAATGTATACTCTTTGGTTGCTGCAGTTATTGAAGGGTGAAAGCATTTTTACACTGAGGTCCAAGAATGAGGAAAACTACTTTCCTGGGTGAGGAAGGGTCTTACCTGAGTCACCTAAGGTGACACAGGATACCAATGTTCAGGGTCATTTATTGGAGATCAATCTACCAGTGTCCAGCAAAAGTTTAAGGCTAGGAATGTTCCATAAACTAGAGTAGGACCTGAATAAAAGAGCCTAGGGTAGCTCTGCAAAGTTCAAAGGGAGAAAAGTATTGGAGATTCTCTGGGGAGAGAAGCATGGACCACAAGACAGCAAAGATCACCCAGCAGAGACAAGTAGGGAAAGTCTTTCTTCCACACACACAAGGGTACATGTTAATGAAAGTCACTTACCACCTTCTTCAAGGCCCTCCTCTTGATCTTCTTCTTCCTCATCACCCTGATTTTTGTAATAAGACTCCCACCCTGACATGTTGGTTACTGCTCACAAGATGAAAGAAAGTGGAGATCAGTAACAACCAAATTTAAACCTAAAAGTTATCGACCCCTAGGCTTCTTTGAGGTCTGTCCTAAAAGCTACATGTTACTGCTGAGGAACGTGGATGCTGGATCCTGCTGCCTGGAGAGCTTGGTAATTGAGATGCAAGGTAAAAGGGCATGGGGATCATTCCTGAAATAGTCTCACCTTAGCTATCCCTTAGGGACAATTCAGGGCCAGTGGCCCGTAATGACCTCTCTGACGGGTGTGCTGGGGCAGCCTGACCTGGAGGTCCAGTCCCGCCTCCAGCATCATCTGGCATATGAAAATTTATTACTATCGTGCTTTCATCATCAAAACTTATGATCTTGGTCTTTCCTTCTTGCCTTTGTATAAGGCCAAAAGAGTGACACTGGCTACTCTGACAACCTTAAAGCAGACTCCAGGAATGTCACCAACAGCATGACCTTTGCGACCAAATCCAGAAACCAGAACTTCATCATTTTCCTCAGTAAAATTCAAACAACCATCATTGTGTACAAAGGGTGTGATTTTTTTGCCATTCTTGATTAGCTGAACCCTGACACACTTCCTGATGGCAGAATTTGGCTGTTTGGCCCCTACTTTTTCAAGCACAATTCCCTTGGCATGAGAATCACCTCCAAAAGGGTTGGCCTTCAGGGCTGTACCCAAATGGGCTCTTTTGTACTGTTTATCATGCCACTCCTGGTCTCGTCGGCGGCTACGGAGCTTCCTGGCAGTACGAAGACCGCGACACTTGCCCAGCCTGCCTGCGCCACGGGCCTGAGCGAAAGAGCTCCGGCATCATCTGGATTTGAGAGATTCCCGGTCCAGTGTACTGCGTCCTTTAGCAGACCCACTTGTCCTCATCCCGCCCCCAAATCTCCCCCAACTCCTCAGCCAGCTATGCCCAGTGGGGTCTCAAACGCAGGCGGGCCTCCAAGGCCGGGTGCGCCTCCCCTCGGAGGAAGGAACAGGGATCAGAGGCCGTCTCCACCCCTCGGGTCCGCACACTTCTGGCTGACGCTGCCCCACGATGAGGCTACGGGGACGCGCAAGGCTGTGTGGGCAAAGCAAAATGAAGCCAGCCCTGGCAGAGAGCAACAAACACAAAACTCAGCCCCATTCTTACCTACCTTGAGCGTAATGAAGAGATCAATTTGGGCAGAAGGCGGGGCGCCGCACACGCGCAGGCTCCTGTTCCCGCTCCCAATCAACGCCCCTTACGTCATCACGCATAGCGCGCGCCTTTCGCGTCCAGGTGACACGCCCACTCTCGCAGGCGCTTCCCACACCCGTCCCGAACTAACACCACCCCGTCCGCGAAGCCCCGCCCCCTGGGAAAACCCGCCCCTCGCCGCCCGTCAGGACGGTACGCACATGCGCGAGAATGCGTCCCCGCCCGCGTCCCCGCCCCCGCTCCCGCCCCCGCCCCCGCCCAGTCTTCCGCGCGAAGCCGGCCGGTCCCCGCTCTGTCACCTCACGGTAGTCGTTGCCGGTGGCGGGTGCGGGGGCCCGAGCAGCGCTGGGCGACCTCTACCCCGCCCCTCAGGCCGGGCCCGGGCTCGGTCTCCCCGCTCCCTCCGCTCCCCTCCCCCGTCGGGTACGGGAAGGTCCAAGCAGCTGCCGGGTGCCTGAGGGACTTAGTGGCTGCAGCCGCCACGGGTCCCGATGGAGCCGCCAAATCTCTATCCCGTGAAGCTCTACGTGTACGACCTGTCCAAGGGCCTGGCCCGGCGGCTCAGCCCCATCATGCTGGGTGAGGGGCTGGGGGCGGGCGGGAAGGAGGGCGGGAGCCGGGCCGGAGGGCGCCGAGACGGCCGGCCGAGGTGGGGAGGCCTGGGCCATGGCTCAGGGGAAGGCCCAGAGGATGGAGAAGAGCCCCAGTAGAGAAGGTGTGGGTCTGAGGTTTGGGCCCCCGAAGCCCCTCTTGGCCCTCATCACGTTTGAATCCACGGAGAGGGGATAAAGGAGTCGCGCTCTCCCCTAGACCTTCAGAGCCACTTCAGCTGGGAGGTGGGGGAAGCCGGCGCTGGGTCCCCGTGGGTTTCCTGACTCGCTTGGGGAGCCCCCTACACTCCTTCCTCGGCGCTGTGGAGTGGAGGTGAAGATGCCTGCCGCGCGGTGCCCCTCGTGGTGAAAGGGACACTGCGGAGGAGAGCCTTCCCTCCGTGCCAAAATGAAACTCTTTGTGCAGTCTCTGGGGTAGGTGGGGAGAGAAAGCTAGAGCTGCACAGGGGCCCAGCCGTTGCCCCCAGGTAGAAGTGAAGTCAGGTCTACTGGAGCCCGAACTCAAGAATTCACCAAGTTCCGCCTGACAGTGCGGTCTTCTCAACAGCTTCTAAGTTAATTGCTTTTGCCCAGGTGGTAAGAAAGCAATTCTGGGGGAGGATTGGTTGCTGTTGTGTCAGTAAGGATTAGTAAGGGAAGTATTTCTGTTGTGCTCCATTAAACTACTTAACTGCCAGGAGAGAAAATCAGCCCTAGTTCAACATGGATCAAACCTCTTTATAACCCAAATACCAAAATGTCTTGTGTAACATAGGAATTGTCAGGTTTGTGATTTCAGATGATGTTGGGCAGGAAAGGATTCTGGGAATTGAAAATTGAACAGCTTTGGCAACATCCATTTGAATGGCTAGTATTTCCTGGCTTCTATGGAGACATTAGAGAATGTTTTAGTTCATGTCATATCTGTGAGACAAGAGGGCAGAGATCAAGTAAGCAGGGCTGCTTTTGAGTTTCAGTGTCCTTGAGTTTCTAATGTGCCTTAGTGGGTTGAACTTAATCTCTTAACCCTGGGGCAATGAGTGATTCCTATATTTGGCTTCACATCAGAATCACCTAGGGTGCTTGTTAAAGATACAGATAACTTCATTTCCAACATATATTGTTTTTTGTTTATTTTATTTTATTTTATTTTTGGCTGTGTTGAGTCTTTGTTGCTGTGCATGGATTTTTCTCTAGTTGCGGCAAGCGGGGGCTACTCTTCGTTGCGGTGCGCGGGCTTCTCATTGTGGTGGCTTCTCGTTGCGGAGCACGGCATGTGGGATCTTCCCGAACCAGGGCTCGAACCCGTGTCCCCTGCATTGGCAGGCAGATTCTTAGCCAGTGTGCCACCAGGGAAGCCCCCAACATATATTGTTAAATGGGAATAGAAAAAATGAAGTTGGAACAGTTCTTTAAATATGCAGTTGTGTGTTTAAAGCAAAGGATACATGGTTGTTTAGGCAAATAATTATCTGGAAGATACATAAGAAAATTGCTAATAGTGGTAGCTTATGAAAAGAGGAACTTAGGGAATTCCCTGGTGGTCCAATGGTTAGGACTCCGTGCTTCCACTGCAGAGGGCACAGGTTTGATCCCTGGTCGGGGAAACTACATGCTGCACAGTGAAAGAAAAAGAGAAGAAAAGGGGAACTTGACGCTGAAGACATACATATATTTTCTATTCAAAATAAGCAAAGTTTTTTTGGCCACGCCGCACAGCTTGCGGGATCTTAGTTCCCCAACTAGGGATTGAACCCTCACCCTTGGCAGTGAAAGCATGGAGTCCTAACCACTGGACCTCCAGGAAATTCCTGCAAAGTTTTAAACGTATGGATTCTAGAGTCTTATTACACAAGTACTTAATAAGAATCTTTTGGAGTTTTGATCCAGAAATCTGTATTGTTAATAAGCTCCTCAGGTAATTCTTACGTAGCCAATCCATTATTAGAAGGTTGGGCCTAGATCTCCAACTGTTAAAATGAATAAGGCCAATCTGAAAGCAAACTAACAGAGTCACTGTTTGAGGAAGGTGCTAGTCACTAGTACATTACATCAGTCAAGTTCTGACTAAACGTCTTGTAATGGAGCCATTTAGTTAGCTTGATCATAGTGAGGAGTTACTTAGGTATTTCCTAGACCCATAAATAAAAGCCTCCACCTTTACACTGGATATTTTTTTGTTCTATTATATACTAGTTATTGATTTTAGCTAAAGGGGGCCTTAGGGTCATTGATTCATGATTCATTCAGCAGACATTGAGTGTCTACTACGTGCTAGTCCCAGTTTAAGCTTAACTGAAAATGATGTGATAAAGATGTTCTCTGTCATCATGGAGCTATTTAGTGGGGAAGACATTAAAAATAAATAAGCAAATGAAGTAATTACAGATCGTGATAAGTACTAGGTTGTGCAGGAAGCCAACTAGGTGCTGAGACAGAAAATAAGAAGAGAGACCTACTTTAAATAAGGGGATCAGAAGTAGTAACTTTTAAGTTGGGAATTAAAGGATGAGGAAGAAGTAGTCACAAGGTGGGTGGTGAGGGAGTTATAATGTTCCAAACAGAAGGGAGATTAACCTGCCAAGGCCCTCAGGCAAAAAAGAGCCTGGCCTGGTCTAGAAGTGGCCTGGCCTTTGTGGAGTTTAGTGGGTGAAGAGGAAGGTGCCATAACTGAAGGTGGAGTACTGGGACTCCCTCCCACCCCCCAAACCTTTTTTAATAGATGTGAAATCCTAGAAGACCTCAGCCAACGTCATCAGTTTAGCACATCTGATTCCAGTGGTATTTCTGAGAACATTACCTTGCCTGCAAATCTGATTCTCTCTTTTCTATCCCATTTTCTCATATTGCTTTTATGCCTTTTTCAAAAGTAATGAATAAAGGGTTATCAAAGGTGGTAATCATTACTTTCTAGAGTTAAAAACTTATGGAAAATGGGCATTGCCTTACGGGTGCATCCTATCCAGACATCACTAACCTTAAAGTTGGGTATGTCCCAGTTCTGTTAGGAGCCAACTATTAATTTCCCGTTCCTAAATATATTTGAACCTTTAAAAAATCAATTTGTTTCCTGATTTTTGCAATGAATTCTAGAAGCATATTAATAGCTAGATTTACTGAGTGCTTACCATGTGCCAGACCCTTTTTTTTCTGAGTATCTTCATGTGTTATATTCTTCACCACAAATTTGTGAGATAGGTCCTGTTATTATCTCCATTTTTCATTTGAGGAACCCAAGATATAGGACATTAAGAAATTTGCCCCCCAGGTCACACAGCTGGTAAGTGGCAGAGCTGGGTTATAAACACAGGCAGTCTGACTTCCAGAGCTCATGTTCTCAGGTATTTTGCTATACCACCTTTCCTGTGTAATATGTTCCTTTATAATTGATGTAAAGTAGTTACCTAGTTCAAGTTTATAAAGGCATCTCTGGCCAAGTGTTTCAAATTTGGATGAGGAAAATAGCTGGATTCAATGTGAATGTGCCATTCATAATCATAGTTTTATGATCATCCCTCCTAGCCTTCATTGTCCTGAACTAGTGTGACCTCATCAACAGTGCCAACTTCTTCTTTTTTTTTTTTTTAAAGGGGGAACTTCATGGGTGGAGTGGCCTGGCTCTTTATCTAGTTATAGTAGCCTCTTATTATGACAGCTCCTCATTGTAAGACCCCCATCTCGTCTATTACAATCCTGATTAGACTAGATAAACCCAATGTAATTCCTTTCTCCCCTGAAACAATGTAGACTCCACAGTTTTACCCTGTCCAGTTTTCAGTCTTCTAGAATTGCTTCCTATGAAGGTATTCCTGCTCCACAGTCTTTCACTCATAATGAAGACAGTCCTGGAATTATCCTTATCACTCTAATCGAGTAGACAGCCTGATTGTACTTTTTTTTTCATAGTTACTATTTGCCTAAGATAATTAGCTATTATGATTGTCCTTCAGTTTGTCCTTTTAATAATTTTGGCTGCTCTTTAAATTTCTTGACCTCTTTCTGTGCTAAAGTACATAAAGATAATGGTGGAAGTTTGTTATATTTGTTTAATCGTGGTAAGGGATACTTTATATTTGTTGACTGTTTTCCGATCTGAAGTTTGTGTGCATGTACGTGTTCCAAGATCACATTTATTTTTCTTTACAAGCCTATCTCAAAATTGTTGTCAAGGGGCTTCCCTGGTGGCACAGTGGTTGAGAGTCTGCCTGCCAATGCAGGAGACACAGGTTCGTGCCCTGGTCCAGGAAGATCCCACATGCCGTGGAGCGGCTGGGCCCGTGAGCCATGGCTGCTGAGCCTCTGCGTCCTGAGCCTGTGCTCCGCAACGGGAGAGGCCATAACAGTGAGAGGCCCGCGTACCACACACACACAAAAAAAATTGTTGTCAGGTTTAAAGACTTAGGCATATGGAATGTGTGTGTGTGTGTGTGTGTGTGTGTGTGTTTATGTATTTCTTGGCAGAATGCAATCAAATGAATATTTGAGATTTTACACTGCTCAGTTCCTTGCTTAATTCTGTAGTACAAATAGTAATGAAATAAAAGACATGGACTCTGTCCTCGAGGAGTTTAATTAGTTAAAAGTAATGCTGTGCATATGCAACATTAGATAACAGGACAAAAGAGATTATGATTAGGACTTCCCTAGTGATACAGTGGTTAAGAATCCGCCTGCCAATGCAGGGGACACGGGTTCAAGCCCTGGTCTGGGAGATCCCACATGCCACGGAGCAACTGAGCCTGTGTGCCACAACTGCTGAGCCTGTGCTCTAGAGCCCATGCTCTGCAACAAGAGAAGCCACCGCAGTGAGAAGCCCGTGCACTGCAGCAAAGAGTAGCCCCTGCTCGCCGCAGCTAGAGAAACCCCACGTGCAGCAGAAAAGTTCCAACGCAGCCAAATAAATAAATAAAGTAAATTTTAAAAAAATAAAATAAAAAGTGAATTAAAAAAATAGAAATTATGATTAGATGCCAAAAAGGCCTTGAAAGATGGGACAGGCCATGGTGGGCTGGATGTGTCAGAAAGACTTAAGCAAGAACCTTGAGCTCCTGGAGGGCAGGAACTCTGACTCCCCTGTGTGTCCCCTGTGGCCTTTCAGAGCTAGTGGTCAGTAAATATTGATTATAGGAATGATTGCGACTTGGACTCAAGCTTAAAGATTGAGTAGAATTTATTTGAATCTGAGGATTTTTTATAACGTTTTAATGCCATCTATTGTGCTTTGTTTTAGATTTTTTTTTGTTCATTGTGTGCACTGTTTTACATCCGTCCACTGAATTAATTTAGTAATTGTGCAGTTTCTTTCTGGCAAAATGAAAAAACACCAAGCCCTTCGTGATCCTTCTCCTGCTTTTCTCTCCACCCTCACCTGTCTCTACATACTGAACACACTGTACATGAGCCTTTCTCAACTGGGTTCCACAAGAGAATTAAGCACTAGGGAAAATGATCTGAGTAGCTGTTTTCTCATTCTCCCAATAGATTCCTCAGGGCATAAGGGCTTAATTCTCTTGCAGAACCCCAGTGGAGAAGGGCTGTTTCACTGAACAGGACTGAACAGTGACAGTCTGAACCCGTTACAGGTTCAGACAGGTAACAGGACTGAACCCGTTCAGTTCTTTTTTACCTCTAGACTTTTCGAAGGCTGTGCTCTCTGCCAGGAATACTTTCTCTCCCCATCTCTTAGCCTGGATAACTTCTGCTTATCCTTGAGGTTTCAACTGAAATGTTACTTCCTACAGGAAACTTTCCCTGTCCCCCACCTCGCAAATCTTGGTCATGTGTCTCTATAATGTGCTGATAACATCCTGTAATCTCCTTTAATAGCATTTATCATTCTATTTTTAAATTGCATGTTTTCTCATCTGTGTCCACTCCCCCAGCGCCAACTTGACTTTAAGCTCCAATGGGGGCAAGAACTCTTGAGTGTGTCCCCAGAGTTTAGCACAGTTACTGGCATTCAGTAAATACAACCTGAGTAAGTGACAGGATGTTGCAGACCTACCTCAAAGCATTGCTACAAGGCCTGACTAATAACAACAAGCAGTGGTTAAGAGGGAACCTTCTGAGTACTGAAATAAAGAACTCACAAATTAGTTATTTTTATTCTGAGAAAGAATCCTGTACTGGCTCCAAGGAATCCTAGTGCTAGAGTATTAAGTAGTTTTAAATCTACCCTTTTTTGAGGATTAAAATACCCTCTTAGTTTTTAGCAATGTTTTGCATTTTGATTTTGTGATAACCTCTCTACCTAAAGGAGGGGCAACTGCCAATAGGCATTTTTTTTAGCCTATAGGCACAGAGGTCCACTTATGTTATACAAATGTATCCTTTTACCTTTTCCCACGTAGATTCGACATTTACCTGGTAGTTCCAGAGAAGAATAAGCTGATTTTTTGAGTTAACCCCTTCACATTGCTGGTAATCTGGCAAGTCACATGAAAACACTGCCAATTAAGAACACTTTGTCAGGGACTTCCCTGGTGGCGCAGTGGTTAAGAATTCGCCTGCCAACGCAGGGGGACAGAGGTTCGAGCCCTGGTCCGGGAAGATTCCCACATGCCGCGGAGCAACTAAGCCCATGTACCACAACTACTGAGCCTGCGCTCTAGAGCCTGCAAGCCACAACTACTGAAGCCCGCATGCCTAGATCCCGTGATCCACAACAAGAGAAGCCACTGCAGTGAGAAGCCCTCGCGCCGCAACGACGAGGAGCCCCCCCCCCTCCGCTCTCTGCAACTAGAGAAAGCCCGCGTACAGCAACAAAGACCCAACGCAGCCAGATAAATAAATAAATAAAAAGAACACTTTGTCACTGTGGGGTGAAATCTAGGAGGTGAGCTAGGGCTACTTTTGATTTATACTAATGAGCTAATACTGCCTGCCCCTGGAGTCCCAGCAACATCACCCACTTTATGCTTATTAATAGACATTTATTTAGCACCAGCAGTATACCAGGTGCTGATCTTGAGCACAACCCATAACCAGCAGGAATGTCTATATGCACAAGCTCCATTACCTTAATTGATGAGGAGGTAGATGGAGTATTTTCTCCTTGGCTTTTATGTACTGACTTTACTTTTTACAATCAGTGGACGGCTGACTAGTGTGGACCTCACTCTACATTCTTTGTTGTGCATGATGAAAAACAGGGCTAATATCCATGTCTTCCATTTGTTTTCTTTTCTTTTTTATTTTTGGCTGCGTTGGGTCTTTGTTGCTGCACGCGGGCTTTCTCTGGTTGCGGTGAGTGGGGGCTACTCTTCGTTGCAGTGCGTGGGCTTCACATTGCAGTGGTTTCTCTTGTTGCAGAGCATGGGCTCTAGGCGCGTGGGCTTCAGTAGTTGCAGCATGCAGGCTCAGTAGTTGTGGCTCGCAGGCTCTAGAGCACAGGCTCAGTAGTTGTGGCACACGGGCTTAGTTGCTTTGCAGCATGTGGGATCTTCCCGGACCAGGGCTCAAACCCGTGTCCCCTACATTGGCAGGTGGATTCTTTTTTTTTTTTAATAAATTTATTTTTTTACTTGTTTTTATTTTTGACTGTGTTGGATCTTCATTGCTGCTCACAGGCCTTCTCTAGTTGCATCAAGTGGGGGCTACTCTTTTTTTTTTTTTTGTGGTATGCGAGCCTCTCACTGCTGCGGTCTCTCCCATTGCGGAGCACAGGCTCCGGACGCGCAGGCTCAGCGGCCATGGCTCACGGGCCCAGCCGCTCCACGGCATGTGGGATCTTACTGGACCAGGGCACGAACCCGTGTCCCCTGCATCGGCAGGCGGACTCTCAACTACTGTGCCACCAGGGAAGCCCTTTTACGTTAGGTTTTTTTTTTTTTTGAGGGGGCTACTCATTGCAGTGCATGGGCTTCTTATTGTGGTGGCTTTTGGTTGCAGAGCACGGGCTCTAGGTGCATGGGCTTCAGTAGTTGTGGCATGAGGCTCAATAGTTGTGGCTCACTGGCTCTAGAGTGCAGGCTCAGTAGTTGCGGCGCACGGACTTAGTTGCTCCGCGGCATGTGGGATCTTCCCAGACCAGGGCTCAAAGCTGTGTCCCCTGCATTGGCAGGCGGATTCTTAACCACTGTGCCACCAGGGAAGCCCTTCCATTTGTTTTCATGTGCATACCTCATAGGCTTCAAAATCAACGCAACGGACGTGCCAGCAAGCTTGAGACATGCAGCCATCTGACCCACCCACTCTCCAGCTTGCTGAGGAAATCCTAGTGGGAAAACAGTCTGTTCCTAAAGTGTGCTAATATCCACTGAGCCTAATTCACATCCCAAAATGGCCTTGTGCCCCAATTCAATCTCAAACCCCCACCATCTACTCACCTACTGTACCTCAGTCTGGCTGAAAAAACTTTTTAAATCAGTTCAGTCCCACTTTACAATGCCTGTCACCCCCAGAGGAGGCCATGACCCTCGTTCTTGTCCTCATGAGAGCAGGCCACTGAGTAGCCAACCTTACGTTTCTACCTGAGCTGCTCCAACAAGTACATGGTTACATCCTTTTTTTTTGTTGTCTTTACACTGGACAAACCATGCATCTTTATTTACCTGTTTGAAATGATGTTAATAAATATTTGTTCCACTCTATCATGTAAAGATGTGAGAATAAGGATAATTATGAAGCACTTTAAATTAAGAAAGGATGTAAATCCACTCAATCCATTTTAAATGTTGTTGGCTCCAAGTGTTTGGTAGACAGATTAATAAATGAAAGAATGAATAAGAGGATCTTTTTTCTACAGTTTCTATCACCATTCTATGGATGGATGTGATCTTAAGCATACCTTGATGTAGTTGAATAAGGAGGAAGTATAATGTCCAGCTTACAGATAAATTTAGTGATCAATACAGAGAATATCAAGTAGAATAAAGTAGGGTTTGTATCCCACAACTTTTGAATTGTTTTTCAGGTGTAAAATAAGTGGCAGGATGGTCTCTGAGGTCTCTCTCCAAAAACCCATTATTTTAGTAGGGCTGGGTTTGAACCGGTGCATCTGTACCTGCCACCTGTCCACCTGGGTCATTGAACATAGGCATCTGAGAAGGCAGTAGCAGACTCACTCAGGGTGCAATATGCCAGGGTTGCAAAGTCATTTGAGTAACAAGCCAGGGCAGCAAAGATTGGGGTTAAGAACTTTGGCCTCATTAGCACTGTGTGTCAACCACAACAGCTGTGCATGTAGCATCTCTGTTCCAGGTTCTTTGCTAGGTGCTAGAATTGCAAAGATGCATAAGAAACTGACCTTGTCCTTGAAACAATTATAGTCTAAAGAGGGAAAAAGGTAGTTTCCATACCAAGGTACTATGAAAGCAGCCATAACACTTTCAAATCATGAAGGCTAAAAGAAGAGTTAGTTTTTGTTTGTTTGTTTTTATTTGGCTGCGTCAGGTCTTAGTTGCAGGATCTTCGCTGCAGCACGTGGGATCTGCTGTTGCAGCACGTGGGCTTCCTTCTAGTTACAGCGCGCAGGCTCAGTAGTTGGGGCACGGGGGCTCTAGAGCCCGCAGGCTTAGTTGCCCCGCGGCATGTGGGATTTTAGTTCCCTGAACAGGGATCGAACCCAAGTTCCCTGCATTGGAAGGCGGATTCTTAACCACTAGACCACCAGGGAAGTCCCAGAAGAGTTAGTTTGCGGGGGGCATATATTATGTGCCAGGCACTGTGCTGGGCCTATTTTGTGTGTCATCTCTTTTAACCTTGGAAATGTTATGAGGTAGACACTATTACTATGCTTTTTTTTTTTTTTCTGACAAAATAGGAAACTAAAATTTAAACAATGCCATCCAGAAAAACTTCCTGCAATGATGGAAATGTTCTAGATCTGCACTGTCCCATCTCTAACTGCTAGCCGCATGTGGCTACTGAGTACTTGAAATGCAGTAGTCAACTGAGGAACTGAATTTGTTCTTTTAATTTTAATAGCCACACGTGGTCAGTGACTACCATACTGGACAGCTTGGGCTTAGAAAAGTTCTCAACTTCTACAAGTTCATCTATATGATCTGGTCCTCGATTACCTCTGCTCATCTCCTACTTTTCTCCTCCTCACTCACCAAGTCTAGCCACACGGGCCTCCTTAAGGTCCCTCAGATACACCTAGCATGTCCTGCCTCTGCATGGCTCCCTCCCTTGCCTCCTTCAGGCCTTTGCTCAAATGACACTTTCTCAAAGAGGCCCACCCTGACCATCCCTGAAACTCCCAGTGTCCCTTACCCTGCTCTTATTTTTCTTTATCACTCATTATTGTTAACCTACTATGATTTATTATGTTTATTAGTAGTATTTATTGACTATCCTATCTCCCCACCCTGTAAATACAATGAAGGAGGTTTTTTTTCATCTCTTTTGTTTACTGATGTATCCCTACTGCCAAGAATATTGCCTGAAGTATAATAGTCACTTCATAAACATTAGTTCACTGACTGAACTGATAGGATTCAGACCTGGCCTGTCCACACTAGAACCTGTGTTCTTATTCACTACACTGTACTTCTTCTCATACAAGTATAGTGTTTTTCCCAAAGTAAATAAGAGCAGGAACAGTCAAGAGAAAGCAATATCCCTTATATGTCTAGTTTCATGCATCATTGCATGTCTCCAAGGAAATAAACAACAAATTGCTGCCATTTAGACAGCAAGCTGTTTTATAAGTGGCAGTCCAGAAGAGCACATCAGCTCTATTTAAAATGCAATGTTAGGGCTTACCTGGTGGCGCAGTGGTTAAGAATCCGCCTGCCAGGGAAGTCCCTAACGTTGCATTTTATTTATTTATTTATGGCTGCATTGGGTCTTCATTGCTGCACGCAGGCTTTCTCTTGTTGCAGCGAGCAGGGGTTACTCTTCGTTGCGGTGCGCGGGCTTCTCATTGCAGTAGCTTGTCTTGTCGCAGAGCACGGGCTCTAGGCGTGCGGGCTTCAGTAGTTGTGGCTCAGAGGCTCTAGAATGCAGGCTCAGTAGTTGTGGTGCACAGACTTAGTTGCTCCGCGGCATGTGGGATCTTCCCGGACCAGGGCTTGAACCCATGTCCCCTGCACTGGCAGGCGGATTCTTAACCACTGCACCACCAGGGAAGCACCTTCTTTTATCTTTTGAAAGTCTTCACCCTTTTCCCCAAGGAGGCTATCATATGTAATATCTCCATTTATCAAACTTCTGTGTACCACACACTGTGATGCTTTATACAGATTATCATTACCGGTTACAACAACTTTGTATTGAAGTTTGTATTTTCCCTTCGCTAGCAAAGGGAAAAAGCTCAGCTCTGAATCTGTGCCATATTCTTAACTGCCTCCGATGACACTATGCTGAGCCATCAATAGGTTGTCATGCAGGACCCATGGTTTCTTCTGTCTCTTCCAGAAAAAAGAAAATTAGGCTACTGTTATCTTATTTTAAAAGCTTTCTTACGGGGCAAAATAGTGCAACTTATGCAAAGGGAGAAGTGTAATCATATCACCTCTCCTTCCACACAGTGCCTAGAGTTTCATCCTTTAGAAAGTCACAGGGCAAACACTGAAGCATTGAAAGTATTCAATTCAGCAATCAATAAACAGTTACCATAAAATTATTACCAAAGGTGAATGAGTGATGTTTGATAATGTTCTCATGTCTTTCACTGCCCTTCCTCTTCATCCTTAGCACTGTGGAATCTCCCGTGGGCTACTGCAAAGACCTCCTCACTCTCGTCTGCTCTCTCTACTCTCTGTCCTCCAATTCATCTTCTATCCCTACAGTTATCTCTTAGAAGATATAGTTATCATTTAAAAACATGGATCTGATCAGGGCACTCTACTGCATAAAAACCTTCAATGCCCCACAGTGTAGGGCAGCCTTCAGTCCAGGTTTGCCCTGCTTTGCTCACACCCTGGCCTGCCACTCGTCCTCTTACCACCATCACTGCACCCTTTGTTCTACCCTGCAAGACCTTAGTCTTTTTCACAACTATGCATTTGTACATACTATTCCCGCTGGCACAAATGTCCATCCCTCCCCCGTTTGTTCATTGGTTGAATTGCAGCTCGTGAAGGTAATTCTGTATCTTTATTATGTTTACCACTATTATGGAGCCTATCAACATTGTGTTTTAGTAAGTTACGTGTGTCTCTCTCTTTCCATTTGACTTTGGGCTCCTTAAAGGCAGGACAGTAATCTGTTCATATTTGCATTTCCATACCTCACATCATTTCTGGCACATAGAGGTGTAGAATACATGTGCATTGACTATTCCAATGGATGGCATCTGCAGTTTGCTCTCTAATTTTCTAAAGGAGTTCACCTCACATATGCTCCATGAAGAAGTGGACAATAGTTTTTCTATACTATTTTTAAGATTTTTTTTTCTTTTTTCTTTTTTTTTGCTGTGGACCATTTTTAAAGTCTTTATTGAATTTCTTACAATATTGCTTCGGTTTTTTTATGTTTTGGTTTTTTGGCCACGAGGCATGTGGGATCTTAGCTCCCCAACTAGGGATTGAACCCACACCTCCTGCATTGGAAGGCGAAGTCTTAACCACTGGACCACCAGGGAAGTCCTCTATACTATCGTTTTGCTTTATCTCTGTAGATGAGACAAAGACATTAAAAAGGCAGAGTTGAGTTGACCCTAAAGGGGAAAGAAAAGCAGACATAAAATTGGGTACCTCTATACCAGTGTTCCATCTTACATTCTGCTTAAGGATTCTGATTATTTTTTCAGCTTATTTAACACAACATACCATGTCATGACCTAAGGACCTTATTGGAGGAGAATTGTGTTCCTAGAAAGTCCCCCAGGAGGTTTATAATGGGTTACTCTGGGTTTGACTGATGTTCTGAATTTACTCCGGCTGGGGGGCCAGTTAGTCTAGTCCCAAGTGGTTAAATCTGTTCTTTTTTTCTCCACAGGGAAACAACTGGAAGGCATCTGGTAAGCTGGGTGGGACTTCTTAATTGGCTGGTTTATGAAACCAAATAGCACCCATGCATTTCAGGTTCCAATCTGTGGCTTCCAGTTTGAAACCTAGCTCTCTCAAGTCACAAATCTTCAAGTTCTAAAGCAGTGGTTCCCAGCCAGGAGTTATCAGTGTCTCGAGACTTTTGGGGTGGATGGGTGAAGGCCAGGGATACTGCTATAAACATCCTACATTGTACAGGACACCCCTCCACAATGAAGAATTTTCCAACCAGAAATATCAGTGGTGCAGAGGTTGAGAAAGCCTGTCCTAAAGAAAGGTGGAATGATGTTATGCACACCCCTGACCAAGCTTTCTAACTATGGAAGTCATGAGTATCCCACATGTCTGTCCTAGAACACATTCTACTTTGGTCTCTCAGACCCATCCCTGTCAGACACAAGGTGGTGGCTGGGCTCAGTTCCATTTCTGAGAAAACCTTAGGTCAGCGTTCTGTCTGGATCCTAGAGCCTGCTGACATATTGGTTGACCAGAATGACCCTTTGCTTTGTTTGACTCGAACCAAGAAGTAATATGAGCACCTTCACCTGAAATAGTTTCACACTTATCATCTGGCCTTTCTCTCAACATGGTCCAGGTTAACTGCTCCTGTTAGTTTAAAAAGTCTGGGAACACACCTTGGTCTGCAGAGATTTATTTCAGTAATTGATTTGTTAATACTGGGGTGAATCTGTAAGGACTCCTCTCTGCTTACATGATCTACAGCGGTGGTTCTCAACAAGGGACAGTTCTGCCCCCAGAAGACCTTTGGCGATGTCTGGAGACATGTTTGTCGCCACAGCGGAGGCAGGTAATGCTAGTGCCATCTAGTGGGTAAAGGCCAGGATCTGCTGAACATTCTAGAATGCACAGGTCAGTCCCCACAACAAAGGATTAGCCAGCCCCAGATGTCAGTAGTGCCAAAGTTGAGAAACTCTGGCCTATGGTATTTATCTTACCTTTGTTTGGTTAGTTTTATAAAGATGTTGACCTTATAAGTCATATCCTTGGCAGAAATCACTCTCATTGCAGTGTGGTGTTTGCTTTTTCTCGGACCAATTTTAAGCTTTCTGGCTTATTCTGCCTCTTCTCTGCATTGCAGGCACACCTCCATAGTTGTACACAAGGATGAGTTCTTCTTCGGCAGTGGCGGTATCTCCAGCTGTCCACCGGTGAGTGTCTTCCCCCACCCTGTCTGCAGTCTCGGGTTCCCATAGACCAGGAACTTTGTTCTCCTCTATAGTTCTGGCTTCTAGCCCAGTGTATACAGGCCTGTGGCATAGTTCCTCATGGTGACCTTAAGACTCAGCTCAAGAATACCCTTCCCAGATCTTCCAGCTAGCTGACCTCCCCTCTGCTCCCATGGTATTTGTGGTCCCTCTGTGTCACACTGAGCATGTTATGGTGAAATGGGCTGTTCCTGAGTCTCCAGGGGGAGCCCTGTGTAAGCTCCTTGTAAGCTGAGACTGTCTCATTCTTCTGTCACCATCACCAGCTCAGTGCCTTGTGCATGGTATGAACTCAGTCAATGTGAAGCGCAGTCAGTGTGAACTATGAGGGCTCTGAGAGGTAAAGTGAGTTGCCCAAAGTTACATGGCCAGTTACAGCACCAGTACTAAAACTCACGTCTCTCTGACTCCAAAGCCCATGCCCTTTTCCAGAAAATTTGTCGGAGCTGTCTAAGGGTCGTCACAGGAGGTACTCAAGCAAAGACTAAAAAAACATTCTTTTTTTAAAAAATTTATTTATTTGGCTGTGTTGGGTCTTCGTTGCTGCGCGCAGGCTTTCTCTAGTTGCAGCAAGGGGGGACTACTCTTTGTTGAGGTGCGTGGACTTCTCATTGTGGTGGCTTCTTTTGTTGTGGAGCACGGGCTCTAGGCACGCGGGCTTCAGTAGTTGTGGCATGTGGGCTCTAGAGCGCAGACTCCGTAGTTGTGGCGCATGGGCTTAGTTGCTCCGCGACATGTGGGATCTTCCTGGACCAGGGCTCGAACCCGTGTCCCCTGCATTGGCAGGTGGATTCTTAACCACTGTGCCACCAGGGAAGTCCAAACCATGCATTTTGATACTTATAAATGGGAAGTCATTTTTTTTTATCTCTTCCTCCCACTGGCCCCCCCACCTCATATAACAAGTCCTTTGTTAAGCCCACGTCTGTTCTATCTTGTAAGTGTACCTTAAACTAGTCTAATTCTCTTCATCTCGTCTCATTTTTCCAGAGCTTTCACCTTAATCCAGGCCACCCTCATTTCTAGCCTGGACCACAGCAATTCATCTACTGTTCCTTCTCAGTGAGTTCTCTGTACAGGAGGCAAAGTGATTGTTTCAGAATGAAAATCTGATCATGGCATTCCCCTGCTTAAGTCAGTACTCTGCCCGTTGCTCTTGGAATAAAAACAAGAAAGCTCAGCATAGCCTACAAGGCCCCATCTGATCTGGTCTCGGTCTCTCTCTCTGGGTGGCCTCTTTGCAGGTTGTGCCCTTCCCCACCCACCTCTTCTCATTCCTTGAACACACCTTGGACATTTAAACCTGTCCTCTGACTTCAGTCTACCTCCCTGACCCTTCATGTGGTTATGCCTCTCCATTCTCCAGATGAACTCAATGTCACTTTCTCAACCAAGTCTTCTCTGACCCTTCAGACTGGGAAGGTCCCCTGTCTTAAGTACTGACAGCAGTACTTTTTCCAACAAGACCCTATCGCAGCTCATAATTATACATGGTTTATGGGATTTTTTTGTTTGCCTTCCCTGGTAGACTATAAGCTCCATGAGGGCAAGAATCTCATCTGTTTTGTCCAATGCCTAGCATAAGGCCTGGCAGATAGTAAGTTCTCAATACATATTTGTCATATGAGTGAATAATAGGGGGTTGAATAATGACCTTTTAGTTTCTTGCAACTCTGACTACAATGATTATCCTGCTCACCATGTTTTCCCCAGTGCCTAGAACAACGTCAGGCACATAGTAGGTGCTCAATAGCTGCTATTGTGTGAATTTATGGTCTTTTCAGGGAGCTCTGCTCTGGAGTACTCTCCCTTACTCCTCAGCCCATTCCCAGCTCTCTCCTCTTCAGTGACCCTGTTGCTTTCCGCTTGGCTGGTTTCCCCCAGGACCTCGGTCTCTCCTTGAGTCTGCTATGGCAGTCTGTTAACCCATGGCTGAGACTTTTCTGTAGGTCTTTCGGGGACCATTAACTCCCTTGCCAGAGGAACCCTATCACCTCGTTAAATTAGCCTCACAGATCAAAAAGGAACTGAATTGTGGAAATATTTGCCAGCCTGCCAGCTTCCTCACAGTTCTTCACATTTTCCCAGTGTTACAAGGGATATCAAGTGTGTCACAAAAAAAACTGGCTGCATACATTATGAATATAGACCTGGAAAGATGGCCTGTCAAGTGTGAGCCATTTCTAGTCGTCCTGTTCTGCCCTCGTGAGTAGGCATGTTGGGGCCAAAGGGAGACTTCAGATTCCGGGTTTCTATCCTTTTATCAACTGAATGAATGGACAGTGTCAGGAGTCTGACCTGCAGGAGACTAAGCTTCCCAGGGCCCTGCCAGAAACAGGACACCTGACTTCTTAGCCATGTTGCCAGCACGTGGCGATGGAAAGTCTCCAGGGAGCTCTAAGCCATTATAACCTTGACACAAATAGGAACTAACTCTTGGGCTTCCCTGGTGGCTCAGTGGTTAAGAATCCGCCTGCCAATGCAGGGGACACGGGTTCGAGCCCTGGTCTAGGAAGATCCCACATGCCGTGGAGCTACTAAACCCATGCACCACAACTACTGCGCTTGCGCTCTAGAGCCCACAAGCCACAACTACTGAGCCTGGGTGCCACAACTACTGAAGCCTGCACACCTAGAGCCTGTGCTCCGCAACAAGAGAAGCCACCGCAATGAGAAGCCCGCGCACTGCAACGAAGAGTAGCCCCGGCTCGCCACAACTAGAGAAAAGCCCGAGCGCAGCAACGAAGACCCAATGCAGCCAAAAATAAATTTAAAAAGTAAATAAAGGGGGCTTCCCTGGTGGTGCAGTGGTTAAGAGTCCGCCTGCCGATGCAGGGGACGCGGGTTCGTGCCCCGGTCCGGGAAGATTCCACATACTGCGGAGCGGCTGGGCCCATGAGCCATGGCCGCTGAGCCTGCGCGTCCGGAGCCTGTGCTCCGCAACGGGAGAGGCTGCAACAGTGAGAGGCCCGCGTATCGCAAAAAAAAAAAAAGTAAATAAATTTAAAAAAAAATAATAACTCTTCATCTGTCCTGGGTGCTCTGAGAGTTAAAAGTTGTTGGAACAGAACATTTGTGGTCTTCCATGGAAAACCACATGAAAAAATTCAGTGGAGAGAGTGATTTACTGACTTTCTTTGGGTTGGCTTTTTTAGGGAGGTACGTTGCTTGGGCCCCCAGATTCTGTGGTTGATGTGGGGAGTACAGAAGTCACAGAAGAAATCTTCCTGGAGTACCTGTCCTCCCTGGGGGAGTCTCTGTTCCGGTGAGTGGAGACAAGGGTGGTGGTTAGTTGTGTCTGTCTCCCCCACTAGATGATTGGCCCGCAGGGGCAGCCACCAGGTCATTTCCCCCAGAACACTCAGCGTGTTTGACCCGGTATTTGCTGAATAAATATGAAGGGAAAACAGTTAATCGTTACACAAAAAGAGCTCAGCATTGCCTCCAAGGCCACTGTTCCATCCCAGCATATGTACTGCTGAAACTTTTGAGGAAAGGAAGGGCTGTTTATTCCTTCTGATTAAAATCAGCTGCTGCTATTTCAGCACATGCTGCTCTCAACAGCAGTATTTTATCCTGAAAATCAAAAACGGAATTTGTAGAGAGGTTGGGATAAAATACAAATTTGATCATATTTTCTCTTAAAGAAACTTTAGTCAATTTGAAGTGTTAAACTCTAACCCTGTAGCTCTGATTTTGTGACTATAAAGATTCTCCTGAAACTGTGGAGGAGCCAAATGTGTTTATTTCATCCTTCCCTTAAAATGCCCAGAGTGGCAAATCAGGCTCTCCTTTTGGGTGTAAGAGAGGGGAAATCGCAGTCCTCAAATTCAGGTGTGCTCACCATTCTGTTACCTGGTTTGAATGGTTTCCCATACATGGTTGCTGACTTTCATATCTGTTTCCCAAACCTGACAATGTACAGAGGTGAAGCCTACAACCTCTTTGAACACAACTGTAACACCTTCAGCAATGAAGTGGCACAGTTCCTGACTGGGCGGAAGATCCCTTCTTACATCACTGACCTTCCCTCTGAAGTTCTCTCCACGTAAGTGGCCTCTGTCTCTGCCTTTGAAATCCCCATTCACAGACAGGGCCTCTCCTCTGGCCCACATCTGCCCCCACTGTTCTCAGCAGAATCCTCCCAAGCTGGGTGGGGTGTCATGATGGCAGCTTCTAACATAGAACGCCACCATTCTTTCTACTCTCGGGTGCTCACCTGTGTTACCTTCACCCTCCTTGGAGTTGGACCAACTCTATCCTGACCTGAGTGCAACTGCAGAACTTAGAAACCCAGTTGACGCTGGCCCCAGTGTTTGTACAGAGTCCTGGTATCTGTCTTCCCCATTGCACATGAAGCACACCACTCCCCAGAAATGCCCACTTAAAAGGCGGTTTAGATAGACGAGCCGAGAGTAGGTCAGAGAATTAGTAGGGTGGCTTGTTTTGAAACTGTTGTTCGTCCTTCTTCCCCTGCACCTTGAGTTCTTTGACACCTTCAAACCTCCTAATTGCCCTCGTACCTCGTAGCGCACAGTCAGCCTTCGGTAGATGTTTTCTTCAAAAATACTGTGTAGCCCCTCCCTCCCTGATGTGGTCCAAGCTTTGTGGGCCATCATCCAGGCACCCCCAATGCCATCACACCCCTCCCTCCCTTTGCTGTTGATTGCGTTCAGGCAGCTTCTGCCCACTCTAGGACCGGGTCCATTTGCTGACTCTGACTCAGTTTCTCCTGAACTGGGGACCTGTTCAACAGGGATCCTGGCAGGTTTAGCAGACTCAGCAAGGTGAGCTGTTCTTCGCACCCAGGTAGGAGCCCCTCAGGAAAAACTTACACAGGAAAGAAGGCTATTGTCTGTGTCAAGCTGGTGAGGAGAGCCCCACGTCCCAGTCCTGGCCCTGCCTTCCTGTTCCTTGGTGGGTGTGTTAAACACCACAGCATTGCTGAAGGATCTAGGTTATAGGGCCCTGAGCAAACCCGAGTAGCTGGAATGTTCTTACTATTATTATTTGATGGGTGGGGTTCCTGGACTTGTTGGAATTGGGGTTAGTATTTCTTCGTTTCATCAGTTTATGCTTTAGAATATTTCATTTCCTTTGAATTTGGGGATGGTTTTCAAAAATGGCAGTATCACCGAAGAAAAAGAAAGCCAGTAACTGAGATGTGTTGTGGGCAACCGGACTTAAGGTTGCAGTAATCTTGGAAAGTCTCTAAGACTACAGCATTTGTGGTCTTTTTTCCAGCTAAGCTACTCTGAGAGCAAACTGGGAGCCCTTTATACAGTGGCATTAACACCTTCTGACATCCTGCAGCTGTCATTTTTCCTGAGTATTCCCTGTACTCCCTAGAAGACCTCAGTTCCCTGAGGAGTCCAATTACGTACCATCCTCACTTCTGACTTTTTCTTTTTCATATCCTTTTTCTTTTACCTCAGCTTCCTCACTTAAACTTTATCTTCTTGTACCGTGAGAATTAAAAATACAAGTACAGAAAGTACAGAAAGCTCTAGTTCCCAGTACGTCACCAACCTTTTCAAACCACAGCTAACCAGGAGGCAAAGGTAGTACGATGGTAGCATTTACTAAGGAGGGGACACCAGGAGTAAAAATGCAGAGCAGCTATGTAGAGATCCCCTCTATGAAAAAGGATGGATGAGATAGGTGAGAAAATTAAATGGACTGTAGCGAACTTTTTCCTGGCGTGGCAGTGCTGCTGCACGTGTGGGCAGAGCTGGGCGCGCCGGCCAGCTGTGGCAGTCTGCGTCCGAGAGCCCACTCCAGCTCCCGTGTTTGTTCTCTCTGCAGGCCCTTTGGACAGGCCCTGAGGCCCCTCCTGGACTCCATCCAGATCCAGCCTCCCGGAGGGAGCACGGTGGGCCGACCCAACGGCCAGAGCTAACAGGACTGCATGGGACCGCCCTGCCTAACCAGGGCTTTTCCTTTTTAAACAAAACAAACCCTACCAGATTTCTATTTTATAATTTTACATCAGAGCTAACAACCAGGGAACGGCTTTTTAAATTTCCCAGGGAAGGAGATCATCAGGCTGCATGTAGAACAATGCTGCTAAGAAACAGAACAAAATGCCATCCCTTCTAATAGTATTATACTAATTTATTCAGGCTGTCTTGTCTGTGAGTTCACTTTTGACGCTGCTTCCTAAGCGTCCTCCACACTGGAGAAACAGAGGGCATTTGTTTAAGCAGAAAGCAAGAGACACAGTCTAGGGGAGCCCCAGCCCAGAACCTCTTTCCAGAGAATGCCCACGCTCTACCCAGGTTGCCACCACCTGTGGGACCCAGGTGAGTTTTACATTATCCATGACCTGGAAACGGTTACTTTCCACCATTAAATGAACCAAAGGATTTGGTGCACATGGGGCCAGTTTCAGGATGACTAAACCAGCCTAAGTGAACTCTTTAGCCATGATCTCTCTCACCTTCCCTCTCCTCCCCCAAGCAAGGCCATGGGGCGGGCTGGAGCAACCAAAAGCCTCAAGATGGAGGGGGAGTAACAGCAAGTGTCAGGCCAGAGGAAACAGGATAAAGCCATTCCTCCCTCCACCTAGACTGATTGCCAGTCCTCTGACATCAATCTTGGAGAACCTGCTTTGCTGTCTACAGGCTGCATTTCCTCAGCATAGCTGACCTGTCATAGTTAATGAAGGTCTGGAGCAGCAGAGACCTTTTGTCTGCAAGTAATAATGTAGGTTATTTGCAGTCACTGTACCCACCCCACCCAGACCAATATGCAGTATTCAGCTAGGGGCCAAGGGGGAATGATTCCCTGCTCTTGGAAAATATCCCTGATGTAGCAAGAATAATGATGCAGAATCAAGGTGGCAAGAAAATTTAGAGTTATTTCTGATATGGATTTTTACCTTATCCTAAATGTGTTTTGAAGGCACGTGTTATTTCTGGTGTCATTCTGACGTTAAAGAAGCAAGGTTGAGGGCATGAGTGGGCATTTTCATAAAGAGCTGCTGCTAGGAGCTTATAGGCAACAAATAATCTGGAAGTTTCTAATCTGGAGAGGCTTTCATATTCTCTTTCTTCACGTGAACCTCCTTTAACTTGGGAGAGTGAATGTGGAGAAGAACTCAGAGCTGCGTGGTACCTGAGTCCCAGCCCTGGCATCCTCGGGCCCCTCATGCCGTGGCTCCTGCCACTTCTCAGACTTGAATTATGTTCTCTTTCCTGGCCTCTGGCCTGCAGCAGGTGCCTTTCCTCACCAAAAAGCTGCTGCTCACCTCTGGCCTCATCTCCTCCCATCTCTGCCATTAGCCATGGCAATTGGCATCATCAGGGTCTCAGCTAGAGGACAAGATGTTATTCTGCCTTAGTGTTTGCATGTGACCTGACCAGGGCACGTCCATGATGACTAGCTGTGATGTCAAGTGACATTTTGGAACTGTTAAGATTGGAAGCCAAACCAGTGAGCACTTTAATTCTTCTCAAGACCCACTGATTGGCCAGTGTGCATGGTAATAATACATTAGAGCAGAAACTATCAGGGGCTGTTATCTAATGTTGACCGACTGGCAGAATTGGGCCGTGGAGAATGGGTTTCAGGCTGGCTTTCTCCTGGGAGGGCAGCATGTGGATCAAGGCCATGGCTCTGCTTCTCGGCTGCTGGGTTTCTCTCCTTTTTCAGCTTGCCTTGCCCAGCGCTCTCTCCCTTCCAGGCTCCTGCTCCAGACCTCTCTGCCCAGGGCACTCAGCTCTGGCCAGAGCATGATGGACATCACAAACTCCTTCTCTTCTCCCTCCTCCCCCACGTCCAGGCTCAGCTGATAGCTCTCCTTCCAGTAGTCACCTCCAGACCCAGGGCTGTACCACGAAGTTAGCCTGAGTGGCTCCCCTGAGAGACTTTGAGTCACTTGGTTCATTGAAAGACACCCTTCATGTGCAACAGCCACTTGTGCCAATGCCTGTGCCTTAGGGTTTGTGGGGGGAGAAGGAGGGATCAATAAGCCGTCTTCTCAGCTCTGCAGGAAGGCAAGCCCTCCCTCCCCCACCCTAGTCCCACCGTCACTAACTGGAAACCTAGTCTCAGGCTAGGAACCCCCCCAGCCCCATCCTCACATTTCTCTGTCTATCCCAGAACCTCAGGAGCCTGCTCACTGTGACCAGCGAGCTCCACACGGGCGTGCGCAGGCAAGCAGGATGAGAAAGATGTGTGTGACTATATCACACAGGTGGACACCTCTATCAAGGTCCATTGGTTTAAAGGGACAGGGAAGGAGGAGGAGGGATGAGACTGTCACCCCCTCCCAGAAATAAAGTTTGTACCTTTGAGATTCCTTTTCGCCCTTGAAGTCAAACTAATAATTGTGTCTAGTACGGAGGTGTTTGCTGTTTTTCTTTGGTATTTTTTCTAATGCAATAAACTCATTTCTGCCTGCGGCATCTGGGTAGCACTTGAAGGTCTGGGTATGCATCCACCATGAAGCAACTCCAGGCTGCTGCTTCATCTGTCTCCCTCTGAGCCTAAATATGCTGAGTCTGGCTATGCCACCTTTGCTTGGTTGTATACCTTGTGGATAATAAGTGTCAAGAGCAGAGAAGAATGTATGACTTTCACCATTGGATTATAAAGATGGGGAAAGGGCCCAGAGAGAACTCGACTTGCCCAAGGTCACCTCGTGACTGGGGGTGGAGTAAGACTCAAAAGCCTGAGCTGCTGGCCCCAACCTCTGAGATCTCAGAGGACCTCTGACCTCACCAAGAAGTGTTCACTTCTGGCTTCAGTTTGGCTGTAGGCTGGGACTGTGGCCCCAGGGATCTCTCCCCACCTTGTTACTGTCACCTCACTGAACAAGTGTTGGGGTGGGTGGACAGCTCTCTGAATGTCCCCTGATAGGACCAGGCTCATCAGCTTGGCTGCTGGTGTCTGCAGGTTCAGTCAGGCCACTTTGAGTGAGCACCTTCCACTCACAATGGACGTGAGATGTGAGCAGTGGTCCTGTTTTACAGATGGGGAAACAGGTGCAGAGAAACTAAGTTATCCATGTGGCGAGTGGCTGAGCTGTTGAATCCAGGCTGTGTTCTCACCACCACCCAGCTGAGACCTCATCATTGAAGCACTGTATCTTTCCAACATGCTAGCTTAAAAATTAAACAAGAGATTCTGTCTTTCCAGAGGACACAGAGGGCAGGTGGCTTTGGCTGACATATTTGCTTCCCAAGAGCTGACATTTTCAGAAGCAGGAGTCCTTTAAGAACACCTGGTCTGGGGGAGTTCCGTGGTTTGTCTAGTGGTTATGATGTGGTGTTTTCACTGCAGTGGTCCAGGTTCAATCCCTGGTCGGGGAACTGAGATCCTGCAAGCCACGTGGCACAGCCAAAAAAAAATGTGCACCTGGTCTGAGATCACACAGCCTGGGCTGAAGTCCTAACTTTGCCACATATGGGCCAGTCTGTTTATCTCCTTATCTGTAAAATGGGGGAACTGGTACCTACTTCACAGGGTGGTTTTGAAGAGAGTAAATGGAATGCATTTTGCCCAGTGCCTGGCACAGATTAAATGATCGATGAATGTCAGGCCGAGGACGGAATCCATTCAACAGCCACTGACTGAGGACTCCTGCCAGCCAGCTCTGTGCCGAGGCCCTGACCAATTCTCTGTGCTGAGGACGGTTTACAAGATAAGGTACTGCAGACTTGCACTGTTTGCATCAGGTGGGGGGAATGGCAGAAAACAGATATTTTACCCTTAGACTTCGTGACTCATGACAAGTCACTGTGGGGTTCGTTCATTCAACCCCACAAACTTCCCTGGGAGCCTACCGTGTGTCAAGCGGCACTGGGCTCTTTGCTGGGGTACAGTGGTGAGCAGGACTGATAAGGCCCCTGCCCGGGCAGGGGTTAAATTCTGGGGAAGCTGGGGGAGACTTGGGGAGACATAGGGTAGACAAGTTCAGCAATCTCAGGTGGCAATTGCGCTAGGGAAGAAATAAAACCAGATGGCAGCATAGTGTGTGGTGGGAGTCGGGGGGGGACAGGGGGATGTTTTAGGAGGCTGGGGAAGCCTTGTGTGACAAGGTGATGTTTGATCTGAGACCTAAATGACAAAGCACAGATCTGAGGGAAGAGCATTCCAGGCAGAGGGAGCAGCAAGTGAAAGAACGTTGGAGGGACTGAATGGGGGCCAGAGCAGTTGGTGCATGAGCAGAGGGGCTGGTGGGAGGTGTTGAGGTAGTTTCTGGAGGGGCCGGTGGGCCAAACAGTGCAGGGCCTTGTAGGTCAAAGAATGATGTGATTGATTTGCACTGTTGAAAACAGACTGGGGGTGGGGGGAGATGGGGTGGGCGGGTGGCAGAAAACCAGAGAGGAGGGTAGCGCAGTTGTCAGGCAAGAAGTGAGGTGTATTGTGCATCTGCTCTGTGCCCAGAGCTGTGAAGAAGCTCTGGAAATTGGTTTGGTCCCTGCCCCCAGGAGCTTAGAGTGCCAGGAAAAATGGAACAGCCCTTGTGAAACATGCAAAGGCAAGAGCTACAGGACTGCAGAGCCACTGTCAGGCACTCACTTTTACTGCACTATTCCAGCTTCGTTTGGGATGTGCTTAGATTTCTTAATTTGTTTTTTCCAAAATGAAAACTTTGGGGTTATGTGAGTATAAAGATAATATAGATTTAGAAGATGTAAGGAATCAGTAAAAGTACAAAGATGAGAGAAAACAGTCACCTAAAATTCCATCATCCTAAGATATGTTAACATTTTGTGAACATCCTTGCAGACGTATCTGTGGATTCAAAGGCACACATGCTAGACATGCCTTGTTGTACCTGGCTTTGATCCCTTGACACGTGGTAGAGATCTGTACGGCCCCAGCAAGGTGGAAGAGAACCATGGAAGAGGGGGTGGGGGGGCTGACGGGATGGACAGAGGAAGTCCTAAGGAGAAGTTATTCCAGCAAAGTTCCCCAAAGCCTGAGGGAGCTTTAGATAGGAGTAGGATGCTCATCACAGATGTGTGCTTGGAGGTGGGCCCTGCTCTGGGGTGGAATGATAGTGTCAGAGGATTCCTGCCCAGGCTGGCAGGTTGGCCCATGAGACCCATGTCTCCTCACGCTCTCATGGGGACCCTGGCCTGAGAGGGCAGGCAAAGAATCTAGTAGGGGTCTGGCACATCCCTGAATGTGAGCTCTTGACCATAAAGCCTGGCTGTTTTGGAAGGGGACAGAGGTTCCGGGACTGGTCCTGGTCCACAAGTTTGCCTGGGAGCCCAGAGTCCCCTGTAGAGATCTCTGTCCTACCTTTTCCCCAGCTAGAGAGCCCAGCGAAGTCAAGCTGCAGTGAGGGAGATGTACACCAGGTGGCGCTGTGGACCCAGGCGGCCCAGCCCACTGCCAAACTCGGCAGGTCTTGGGTATCCCAGGTCACGTGAGCGTGCCCTGCTCCCCACACATCTCAACTTCTCCGTGACGCCCCCTAGAGTCCACGGGGCAACAGCCAAGCTCCCTGTACTCATGGATCAAGGCTCTCCTCAAACTTGTCCCCAGACCTCTCCAACCCGCACTCCCTGCTACATATGTGGGTGCCTATCACGGCAGGCAGGCAGTTTCCACCTCCAGCCTTGGTTTACCTCATCTGTCCTCAGAGCAACCCCTTAGCGCTAAAGCAGCACCAGCGTTTCCTCAGAACCTTCCTGACCTCTCCCTAACCCAGGGTCGACCTCTCCCCCCTAGTAGGTGCCTCCCAGCACACTCTCCCCAGCTGGGGCTCTTCAAGGGCAGGCCCTGGCTCTGATTACCTGAGTGCCCGGCACAGAGCAGGCTTCTCTGAATCAATCCACCAGTTCAGTCCTGATAGGGCTGACATTTCAGGGGAGGGCAGATCATAAAAACCCTGAACTTGGACACAGACAAACCTGGATGGAGCCTCTGCCTCAGAGACCTTGATCAAAGCCGTCCCTGCTCTGGGCCTGTTTCTGCATCTGGCAGTTTCTGGATCAGATAGCCTCAAAGGCCCCTTCCAGGGAGACTCCCAGCCACCGCACCCCACCCCACCAGCCTCATCCCCCAAGTGATGTTTGAAAGGTGAGGAGTGACTTGCCCAAGTTCTCACAGTCCTGGGGCTGAGTTCTGATCTGCAGAGGTCACTAACACCAAGTTTTGGGGGGCTACTGCCCCTGCCCCCGAGCCCCAGGTGGGGCAGTGCCATCCCTGTCCCCACTGTCTTTGGCTAAGGGAGCCCCAAGGGGGCCTATGACAACCCAGCAACAGCCTCCACCCCTCCACAAACACCACCTTTGAGCATGCGCCCTTCAGCGTAAGTTCAATGGACTTATTTATTGTGAAAACAATGTAAGCACTGCTGGCATTTTGAAAAATGGAGAAAAAACCAGCCCACATCCACAGTCTCTCCAACTTCCCACTGCCGCTGAACCGAGATGGAATTAAAACCAGCAACCAGCCCTGACCTGTTCTTTGCAGAGCCTCTTTAAGCACTTCTCCTTCCCTGCACCCCTCATCTTCCTGACAGCTCAGAGAAGCTGGCAGTGGTGGCCCCATTTATTAATGTGAAACAGGCTCAGAGTGGGAGGCATCTGTCCAAGGTCACCTGGCTGTGGAGGGGCAGCCCTAGGAACTGTCGGTCTGACTCTACCCCCACTATACCGAGGCTGCCCCTGGGGCTGGGACTGCCTACCCTCAGAAGGCCACACTCCAGGTAGGGGAAAAGAGGGTCAACACCTCCTATATTCATTCACTCAGCAACATGTGGACACTTGGCCTTCTACCAACAGCCAGGGTCAGGGAAAAGTGTGGGCTTTGGGGGAACAGAACTGAATGAGAATCCTGGCTCTGCTGTGACTCTGAGAGAACCACTTCACATCTCTGGTGTCAGTGCCTACCTCTGGAAACTGACTATACAGTGCAAGGGTACTCACCTCAGAGGGTTCTTAACAAAAGTAAGTGAAACGCGCCAGGGAAGAGCTACACTGCCCAAAGCAAACACAGAAGTCACTAACCTCCAAACCTCAGCCACTGTCTGGCCCAGAGGAGCCAAGAGTCTTCCTTTCTGATCAGGATTCTGCCAGGCTGGGGTCTCAGGCCCCTTGCTTTCAGGCCTGGCTTCCTTTGGTGCTCTGGAAACATCCTTCTGGCCAGACCTCCCAGTCCCAGTTCCCCAGTCCTGCCCCTCCCTCTCCCTGGGGCCTCCCTGAGCACCAGCTGCCAGGCATGAGCCTCCCTCTTAAAGGGACATACTGATGGCCATAAGGGCTACCCCACCTGGTCTTCCTGAGTCTGTGCCTCAGGGCAGTTCACTCATCCCCCTCTGAGTTTCAGAGGCCTTGTCTGTGAGATGGATTGTGGTGAAAATCCAGGGTGAGACTGTGAAAGGTACTTGTAAGGAAACTAGTTCACTACAGATCTAAGGCACTGGCATGCTACTGTCAGGGAGCTTATCTTTGTTTGTCTTTGGAAAGGTGGATCGAACCCTAGGAGGAAAAAACCTGCCCTGCCCTGTGGGCCCCACCCTACAGCTTCCAGATCCCAGAACCAGGGGTGGGACCCAGGTATCTGCATTTACCCAGTTCCCTAGGAATTCTTAAGCAAAGGAACAGGTATTGACTGTGAGATATCAGAGATTAATCTAGGCAGTTCCAGCACCACCAACAGGCTCTAGATGAGGTGGACCCTGGGAGGGGTTTTGGGCCCTGCCAGCACCCAGAGTCATAGAAACCAGATCTAGATGGAACAGAGGTGCAGAAAAAAGAGTTCAGTCTTCCCTCCCATGGAGATGGTTCCATTTGCTATCTGCATCCTACAGAAAACAAAAGCTTCTTGAGGGCAGGGTTCTTGTTTTGTTCCCTACAGTGTTCCTGGGACCCAGAACACAGTGTCTGGCACAACAGTCGTTTAACGACTGAACCAAACTCTGTCACAGGGCCTGGAAGGAAAGACAGATTTTTCCTTTTGCCTCTCCAGCATGGCTCCTCAACTGGACACAGTTATTCATCCTGTCCTTAAAATTTTTTCTTGATATTTTGTTCATCATCTAATTTTGATTTTTAAAAAATTACATTAAAATGCTATTTGTTGTAAATCAACTATACTTCAATAATTTTTTTTAGATGCTATTTGTTTTGGTTACTGAGCTTTCTGATTCCCTCTTAAATTTTGTGCCTGCAGAAAGTACCTCACTCAGGTGCTCCGTGCAGTGCATCCCTTTCCATTTTCTGCACCAAGTGAAGACGGTAACATCTCCTAGAGATGCTGTCAGAGTGAATGAAGGTATGTGATCAAGGGTCCAGTATGGGGGCTGGCACATAGTAAGGGATCAATAAATATAAATTATTACTATGTCAACTAAAGAAAAACACACACACACACAACCTAAAAACTGCGAGTTATGTTTTATTTGGGGAACTTACTGAGGCCTATAGATGGGGAGACAGCCTCTCAGACAGCTCTGAGGACCTGCTCCAAAGAGGTAAGGGAGGTGCCAGGATATATAGGAGTTGTTTGCTGGAAAAAACATCAAAAGATTATTGCTAATCACAAAAACAGACATCTCAGTTATTTTAGTGCTTTTCTATATATGGGAAGATGAAAGAGTCTGGGCTCATTGAAATCATTCCCTACATATGCATCTTTATTATCTAGGGCCAGTCTCCAAAGTACATAATGCTTCCTGTTTTCCTCCATCCCTGAATTCCCCTCAGGGCCCACCATGGTGTGAGGCGTGGGGGCATCTGCAGTGGCTGACGGCTTGATCTTTCTAGAACTGAAATGGCAGTCAACACTCTTCGTTTATTGGAATGGCAGGCAAGTCACTGTCCACAGGTGGAGATTACATCCCCATTTGTATAGATAAAGAAACTGAGGCCCAGCAAAGGAAGGTGACCTGTGCAAGTCCCTTTGGTTATCAGGGACCTCACTGTGGTTCTCCTGACTTGGCCTCCAGTTATCTCCTCAGGGTACAGAAGCTACCGAGACAGAAAAACAAACAGGCCTATCAAAAGTATTGTGCACATCAGCGCCACTCATAGATGTGTGGAGTGTGTGTAGGACCAAAACTGCCAGAGTTGATCCCAGGCATCAGGGCAAAGACGGTGGATGTAGCAAAAACGCCTGCCTACCCAGGTACGCTGGCAAGCTGGAGGGCAACCCACACAAATACAGGGGGGAGTGGAGGTGGGCCTTTGCCTCTGGCTTCTGGAGGAAGAAATAGAGAATCTTAGAAAAGACGAAGCTGCGGCTAATGCACTTCCAAGGGGGGAAAGGACTTTGAAATTTGCCATAATACCAGCATCCAGAGACAGTCTGCTACTTTTCCATTAGAAAAATGGGATTATGCTTTTTCCGTGTTAAATATTCTACAACACAGATTTTCAAGACTTCACAGCAATTCTTACTGATGGATCGATCATAATTAATTTAACCAATCTCCAATTTTTTTCCTTTTCTTATTTTCTAAAAGTTGAGGACTTCCCTGGTGGCGCAGTGGTTAAGAATCCACCTGCCAATGTAGGAGACACGGGTTCGAGCCCTGGTCCGGGAAGATCCCACATGCCGTGGAGCAACTAAGCCCGTGCACCACAACTACTGAGCCTGCGTTCTAGAGCCCGTGGGGCACAACTACTGAGCCCGTGAGCCACAACTACTGAAGCCCGCGCACCTAGAGCCCATGCTCCACAACAAGAGAAGCCACCACAATGAGAAGCCCGCGCACTGCAATGAAGAGTAGCCCCTGCTTGCCACAACTAGAGAAAGCCCGCGCGCAGCAATGAAGACCCAACGCAGACAAATTAATTAATTTTTTAAAAAGTTGAATTGTTGGCTCAAAGGGTCTGCACATTTTTAATGCTGTTGACATGAAATAGCCGTTTAATTAGTAACAGTATCAAGTACATCTATACAAATTCTTCTTTGGAGAGGGCCTGCTATGTGGGCTTTTTTATATTTATTATTTCTTTTCATGCATAAAGCAACCCTACAAAGTAGGTGGTGTTCTTCACATTTTACAGATGGGAACACAAAGCCTCAGAGAGGTGAAGTGACTCGTCCAAAGTCACATGGTTGGTGAAGCTGGGAAGACACCTAGAACTGACTCCAAAGTCAACGTGATGGTTAAATAGTTGTGAATAGAGAGGTGTCCAGGAAGGCTTCTTTTTTTTATGAATTTATTTATTTATTTATTTTGGCTGCGTTGGGTCTTCCTTGCTGTGTGCGGGCTTTCTCTAGTTGGGCGAGCAGGGCTACTCTTCCTTGCAGTGCGCGGGCTTCTCATTGCGGTGGCTTCTCTTCTTGCAGAGCACGGGCTCTAGGCGCATGGGCTTCAGTAGTTGTGGCGCAAGGGCTCAGTATTTGTGGTGCACCGGCTTAGTTGCTCCGCGGCTTGTGGGGTCTTCCTGGACTAGGGCTCTAACCCATATCCTCTGCATTGGCAGGTGGATTTTTTTTTTTTTTTTTCTTAAAGGAAGTAAACCGTTAGCTGCGCTTTATGTGGTGGACAGAATGACAGCGGGAGGAGTAAGGGTCGGGTCAGGCCGTTCGGCAAAGTCCAGAGCCTTGAGAAAAGGCCATCAGGAGATTTCTTAAAGCTCAAGATTTCTAGGTCAAAGGCATTAGCGGGGAGGCGTTGAGTCCTAGAGCGATTGATGGCCGCTGAGACAGCTGTGAACGCTGAGTCCCGCCCTCCCCCCCGGGGACTAGGCACTGCGAGCTCGAGACCCCGCCCCAGTCCAACCACTTCTCGGTCAGCAGCAATCGGACTCATCCAGCCAAGGGCCAATTCTGGCCCCGCCCCTCCCTTCCGGGTTCTATCCCTCGCTTCCGGTCCCAGGCCCACGCCCCGCCTCCGTCTAATTTGGAACAATCCGACGGAACCTGCTGGGGTCTGCTCCTCCCTATGCCACGCCCCTTCTCCGTCTGGTGCATTCAGAATTATCCTCCCGAGTCAGCTCAGGCCCCGCCCCTGCCCCGTCCGTGCCACCCCCTGCCTCCGAGATCAAGCCCTGACCACGCCCCTTCTTCGTTTGGCGAGGTCAGCCTGGCCTGCTGGCCCCGCCCCTCCCAGGCCCCGCCCCGTCTAGACTCTTCGCAAAGCCGCCGCCTCCTTCGACTCAGCTGGGCGTCGGGAGCTGCACCCATGGCGGTCACCGCTGAGGGCGCCCGCAGGAAGGAGCGCGTCCTCTGCCTGTTTGACGTGGACGGCACCCTCACGCCGGCTCGCCAGGTAGGGCCCCGAAGTTCAGAAGCTCCCGTCGGGAGTGTCACGCGCACACCCGGAGGCCGAATGTGTGGCCTGCAGCGGCATGACCCCAGACCCCCCGGGACCGTGTGTGGGATGCGGCAACACCCGACCCCTGACACCCCCGGGCCTTCTGCTGGGAGTGATGGGAACCCGGTTCCTCACGTCAGAGCCCGCTAGCGTCCGCGCCCACGTTCTGCCCGGGAGCGAGAGGGGTGGGTCGGATTCTGGAGGGAGGAAGCTGCGAGCAGGGGCCTAGTCTCCTCCCCACCCTACCAGGCCTGGCTCCGGGGCGCCCCCGCCTCCCCAGCCGTGGCTCCCACCCCATTTCAGCCCTAGGACGCACCGGTATCGCGAAGCTGGAGTCTGAACCTAGGGTTCCATACAAGGCTCAGCGCACCCAAGCGTTAGGTCCCCATCGGTGGGGGACGAGGGGGTCTTGGAGCCATCCCACCTGACCTTTGCAAGGTTGGGCCTGCGTTTAGTTTCTCAAACCCCTCCCCTACTTTCCCTCCCTTCCATCCCCATCCCCCTCCTCGCCGAGGGAAGGATGGCGGGCTTCTGTACCATTTAGGCTGTGTTGGGGCTCCTTCCACCTGGAGATGGGGGCGGTGGCTAGTCTGGTCCCATGGGGATATTGTGGTACAGGGTGAGTGGGAGTGCAGTTTTCCTTCTAAAAACATCTCACTGGGTTGTTGATGCTCCAGCCTCTGCTCCACACATTGTTTTTCTCCCTTTGGATCTCAGGATGAACCCCCAGACCCACCCTCACCAGCTGGGTGCATGGATAAGCAGGCCTCTTTCTTGCCCTCCAGTCTGGGTCCACCAGGACCTACTGAGGGATCTCCTAGAGCAGGGAGCCAGCAGGTCTAGGTTGCAGGGCAGGGGCTGATAGGAACCCAGGTCTTGGCCTCCCCTCCCCTATGTGAGGGCCCTGGGGGCACAGGCAGCAGTCAGGCCACCTGGCCTTTCAGCAGCTCCCAGGGTCCTCAGGGCTGGGAGGAAGACGACAGTGGAGGGAGGATAGCAGAGTCTAGGAACAGCCCCTACACCTCCCTCTGACCCTTAGCTCCCCTAACCTAATAGCCTAAACAAGGACAGAGTGTCAATGCTGTTCACCCACCTGGATCTGTCCTTAGCACTTTTTAAAAGTTAATTTTTAATTGTACACGTATTTACGAAGACATTCTCTTGTAAAGAATGGAAACATAACAGAGGAGGTAAAGTCCCCTCTGACTAGTCAGGATCCCAGGCCCAGCCCCATTCCCAAAGTTCTAAGGTTTTTTGTGTGCGTTTGTTTTTAGTAAGTGGCATCATACCGTGTGTGCCTTTCTGCAACTTGCTTTTGACAGTTAACAGCATGTCTTGGGGCTCTCTCATGTTGGAGGCACAGCCCTGCTTTATTCTGTGTAGCCATAGTATAGAATTTCAGAGCAGGTGTGTGCCATGCTCCGACTGACTAGCTTATTTGCAGTTTTTCACTGTTATAAACCCTCCCAATGAATATCCATATACACCCGGGCAATTCTGTGTGACAGGGTATTTGCATTTAAAGTTTTAATAGGTTTTGCTAAATTAACCTCCAAAGTGACTGTTCCAATTTATACTCTCACCAGCAACATATGAGAGTGCCTGTTTCCCCTATGTCCACCCTAGATGTTGTCAGCTTTGAATAGCTGAATGTTTGAAAACATGGATTATAACTCATTAGTTTACATTTCCTTGGTGGGGGATCTTTTCAAGTGATTAGTCACTAGTTAATTGTTTATTCATTTCCAAGCACTATCTCATTTAATCCTTAACAGTGACGTGGTTGCTACTCCACATGGTTGTTATTATGATTCCCATTTTATAGATGGGACAACTAAGGCAAAGAAAGGCAAAGCCATTTGCTCAGGTCATCCTGGTATTGAGGGACTTGAGCCAGAGTTTGAACCCAGGTGCATCTAATTTGGAGATGTGGGTTCTAAACCTTGACCTGCCTCAGATCTGGGTGGAACATGGGCTCCCAGGATTCTGAGCACTGAGTAACATCTAAGTGGAGGTCTGACAGAAGATGTGCTGACAGAATGCTGTGCTTCCCTGCCCCCCTGCAGAAAATCGACCCTGAGGTGGCTGCCTTCCTGCAGAAGCTGCGAAGAAGGGTGCAGATCGGTGTGGTGGGCGGCTCTGACTACTCTAAGATTGCTGAGCAGCTGGGAGAGGGGGATGAAGGTAAGAGGAGCAACTAGAGCCAGTTCCACATTCGGGGTGGGGATGGAGGAAGTGGGGAGTTTGTGAGATCCCTGGAGCAATGTGCCTTCAAAGACCCAGTCCTGCTTCTGTGGGGCAAAGGAAGCAGAGTGAACAGCCAGGTGTTTCCTTCAGTGATTCAACAAACATTTGGTGAGCACCTACTATGTGCCCGGCACTGTGCTGGGCTTTGGAGAAACAGCAGGGAACAAAGCAGACAGAATCCTGACCTTGCATAGTTTACGTTCTCAGTTCTCCCTGCTGAGTCTTGATTTCCTCATCTTTAAAATGGACCTATGGGGCTTCCCTGGTGGCGCAGTGGTTAAGAATCCGCCTGCCAAAGCAGGGCACACAGGTTCGAGCCCTGGTCTGGGAAGATCCCACATGCCGCAGAGCACCTAAGCCCGTGTGCCACAACTACTGAGCCTGCGCTCTAGAGCCTGCGAGACCCAACGCAGCCAAAAATAAATAAATAAATAAAATGGGCCTAATCAGTAATGGCTACCATTTGTTGAAAATGACCTTGTATTAACTTCTTTTCATTTAATCCTCACAACCGTGCTTTAGAGTGGGTATGAATACCCCATTTAACAGAGGAGGATTCTGAAGTCACCCAGGAAGTTGTGTGGACCCAGAGCCCCTTTTCTCAGCTGGGTTCCCGGTTTCAGCTTAGTTGAGGCAAATGCCTCCAGTTCCTCAAACCAGAGACTTCCTTGACTTTTCCCTTTTCCCCTCCTCCTTGTTTATTCCATCAGCAAGTCCAAAATGTCTCCCTGTGTCCGTGTCTCCATCTCCATCGCCCCACCATAGTCCAGGTGGTCACCTCCCACCTGACCCTGCAGCAGCCTCCTGGCTGTGCTCCAGCCACTTCTTGTGGCAGTCAGAGCCGAAAACTCCCCTTGCAGCCAGCCTTGATAGCACAGTGATGGAAGTTGTAAAATGAAAGGGAAGTCTCCATACAGAGGGGCTGTGAGAGCACAGAGCGGAAATGATGTCCTCTGCCGGGAAGTCCTGGAGGGCTTCCAGAGGAGGGAGCTGGATCTTGGAGAAGAAGTGAAGGGGGAGGGCATCCCAGGCAGAAGGAGCTGCATGAGCCAAGGCCCAGAGCGAAGCTCACTGGCTTGTGTGCTTGTTCGGGAAAAACCAAGCTGCAGGAGGCAAGGAGGCTGGAAAAGCAGCTTCTGGATAGAACAAGTGTGCTTTGGATGCCAGACCAAGGGGTGTGGGTTTCATCTCTCTGCTTGGCTCTGGGTACCCGGTCTCACACTCTTTCTTTCCCCCCTGGCCTCTACATGGCCCTGAAGTCATTGAGAAGTTTGATTATGTGTTTGCTGAGAACGGGACGGTGCAGTATAAGCATGGACGACTGCTCTCCAAGCAGGTCAGTGCCCCCCTTCCCTGGGGCCTTAGGACCCCTTTCCACAGTGGAACATTCCCTTGGTGGCTTCTGTCCTGGGTTGGGGGGGGAACAGTGCTGTGCCCACCACACTCAGAGCCCTGTGTCCCTTGCCCAGACAATCCAGAACCACCTGGGGGAGGAACTCCTGCAGGACTTGATCAACTTCTGCCTCCGCTACATGGCCCTGCTCAGACTGCCCAAGAAGCGGTGAGGTCCCACCCAGCCTGTGTCCTGCCCCTCCTGGGCCTGAGCGAGGAAAGGGGCAGGTCTCTCAGATGGGCCCTGACTTGCCTGCGGGTGGCTTCTTGTCCCCCCTGATATCCAGGTGGGGCTGGATTTGAATTCAGGGCCCTTCTCCTTCTCTCTGGCTCTCCGCCCTCCCACCTGCCCCCTCCCCACCAGTGGAACCTTCATCGAGTTCCGGAACGGCATGCTGAACATCTCGCCCATTGGCCGGAGCTGCACCCTGGAGGAGCGAATCGAGTTCTCCGAACTGGACAAGGTGCCACCAACTGTGCAACCTTAGGCTATAGGACCTCAGTCACTCAGCCTCTCTGAGCCTTTATTTTCTCACCATTGAAAAGGATTGGGGGTGGGTGGGTATTCTGATTCAACCAGTACCCTTTTGGATACCTACCATGCGCCATGGTTGTAGGCACTTCTGCGTCTTTCCAGTACTGCTGGCTTCCCTCCCTTGGTGACCAGCACCACCAGCCACCTACTTACCTGAGCAACACCTAGGGCATCATTTCCACCTGCCCACCCCCATCAAGTCCAGAAGTAACGTCTAGGGTTTCAGCCTCCAGAGTTGGTCTCAGATCCTTTCGCTTATGTGTGTGCCTCCACCCCCTGCCCTAAAGCCCTGCCAGTCAGTTCTCCAGCAGTGCCATTGAGAAGCTTTTGAAGCACATCTGTCTGCCCCCATCCACTCCCTGCTTACAGTTCTTCCATGGGTCAGCTTTCCAACAGGACAATGTCCCAGCTGCCTCCTGTGGTGTCCTGAGCCCCGAGGGGTCTGCCTGACTCACGGCTCCCTCTTCAGCCTTCTCCCTGTGCCTCTGTTCTTGGAACACACCAAGGTCCTTGTCGCCTTTGGATGTGCTACCCTCGCTGAAGTTTGACTTGCATTTTGCTCATCATCCCCACCATGTACCCGCTCCCTTTCAGGGATGGAGCCAGTCCACCAAGCCTCTTCACGCCCGCCCATCTCTGTCCTTCCCGCTGACCTGCCCTTCTGCTCTCCCCCTGCTCTCTCTGCTCCGGCCATGTCCTCCTTGCTGATTCTAGAGATAGCAGACAGTTTCCTACTTCAGGGCTGTGCCTTCTCACCTCCTTCACATCCGCTCAAGTGTCACCTTCTCAGTGTCACCTTCCCCGAGCATTACACGAAACATTGCAACCCCTTGTACCTGCTGATCTTCTCCTCTATTTTATTTCTTCCCAAACAGCCATCACCCTCTAATCCACTGTATCACCTATTTTTAAATCTTGGTTATTGTCTGTCTCCCCAGCTGAAGCTGTAAGCTCCTTAAGGGCTGGGGTTTCTGTGGCTGTTCACTGCTGGATCCACTGGGCCCAGCACATGCCTGACAGAAGTGCTTGAGAAATACTTTTTGAATGAATGAAATAGATGATATTATACCCATGTTATGAATGAGGAAACTGAGGCTCAGAGAGAGGAAATGGCTTGCCCAAGGTCACTTAGTTGCAGCCCAAAGATTTGAACTTGGGCCTCCGCCTGCTGCCCTCTGATGTTTCCCTGAGGCTGGGTGGGACTTGCAATGATGTCCTAGCTCATCCCCATTCTCACCCTGTGCCCCAAGGCTTCAGGTAGGCAATGCCCGCAGACATGGAGACTTTTCTTGTAGAGTGGTTAAGGTTGACCATTGGCCGAGAACCTCCTCCTACGCACATATTGAGAGGTGGCCCTTTCTCAGGCCACCTGGGTTTCTAATCCCAGTTCCACCTCCTACTTGCCCAGTTACCTGGAAAAGTGGCTTCACTACTATGTGCCTCTGTTTTCTCATCCGTAAAGTGGGGATAATCACAGTTCCCATCTCATGAGCTGTAATGAGACAGGACACGCTGCCTCTTCCCACAGCCCCCAGGGTCTTCTCTTGTCTTTTGGGTCTTGTTTTGCCCTCTTCTGATATTGGAGAGGGAGATGAACCTTCTGATCTCCTGTGTACCCTTCACCAGGGCAGATCTAATATAAATGCTTTACTCTCCTTCAGCCCTGCGGACTGGGCAGAGCTGACAGGGCTGAGTCCTGCCCTGAGGTGGACACTGTGACTTGGGACTCAGACTGTCCCATCCCTTCAGCCTTCCTCCTCGAGCCTCTGCTCCAAGGCCTCCTTCAGGATACCCCGCCCGTACCCCACTGGCAGGATCTGGCGCTGAGTTCAGTTACAGGCCTTTGGGATTCAGGCCCTGGCTCTGCCACTGAGGCTGGGTGACCTTGAACAAGGCATAGCCCCCTCTGAGCCTCAGTTTCCTCATCTGTAAAGTGGGGGGTGGGGCATGACATCCACCTGGAAGACTCAGTGAGCTCACATGCACTGTGTACCCAGCCCAGGGCCTGGCCCACAGCAGCCCTCTGAACCTCAGTCTGCTCTCTCCCCTTCCGCAGAAGGAGAAGATCCGGGAGAAGTTTGTGGAAGCCCTGAAAACAGAGTTTGCCGGCAAAGGACTGAGGTTCTCCCGAGGTACGTCAACCCCTTGGAGGGCCTGAAAGGTCTGGTACGTGAGCCCACCCCAGGGCCTCACTCCCAAGGCCAGGCTGCACCCCCCAGCATCTTTAGAAACCCCTCCCAGCCCTCCGAGCACAGCAAGGGCAAGCTGAGCCAAAACAGGCAGGCACTCCAGCCCCCGAGGCTTCCCCACCTAAACCCAGGCAACCCACACCTCCCACCCAGTTGCTCAGGTCAAAAACCAAAGCGTCTCCCACCACCACCTCCCGCTACAGTCTATCCCCTACAGTGGCCAGAGAAAAACAGACCCTGTCATACCCCTGCTTATAGCCCTTCAGAGGCTCCTTCTCACTCCTCATGAAACCCAGGCCCCCTCCCTGCACCCCAGGGCCCGCATGCCTGTGCTGCTGCCCTTTCCCAGCTTTCTGTGTCACTGGGACACTCCACGCCCTTTCCTGCCTTGGGGATTGTATCATTCCCTGGCAACTGCCACTCTGGCTCAGGTCTCAGCTCAATGTCACCTTCTTGGACAGCTCTCCCCTGATCGCACCGTCTGGGGAGCTTCCCTCCCCCGCACCCTGCCCCCTTCATTGACTTACACGATCTGAAAGGTGGTCTGGTCACTTACCACCCGTTTCTCCCACCTGGATCGTAACTCCCGTGAGGATCCTGAGTCTGTCCATGCCCTGTGCCTGGTGCTCAGTAGGCACTCGGGTTGTTGAATGAATGAATGAATGCACGAAGGGCCTTGCCCGAGGTCCCCGTGAGCCGCCCCTCTGCCGGCCTCATCTGCCACCCTCACTCCCACCCCCACAGGAGGCATGATCAGTTTTGACGTCTTCCCTGAGGGCTGGGACAAGCGCTACTGCCTGGACAGCCTGGACCAGGACTGCTTCGACACCATCCACTTCTTTGGGAACGAGACCAGCCCCGTAAGTGTGGCTCAGGCTCAGCCCAGGTCCCCCCACCCCAAGTCACCTTCAGATCGGGGCCAGGACATGGGGTGACAGAACAGACCTCCTGGGAAACTCCCAGAGAACAGCCAGTGCTCACCAGCCCCATCACACAGATTGGAAGGCTGGGGCCCAGAGCTGGCTGGACACTTGCCCCATGTCACACAGCAAGTCAGGGCCTCCTGGCGGTTCTAAGGCAGCAGGAGGAGGGGCAGCTGTGTAGGAGCCGGTGTGGGGAGGGGATCCCATGGCAGAGTGGGTGTTGGGCTCCAAACCTGGGAACCTCCTCCAGGCACCACATGCGTACATATGCCTTCACTGCCCTTCCTCTGTGTGCAGGGTGGGAACGACTTTGAGATCTACACAGACCCCCGGACTGTTGGCCACAGTGTGGTGTCCCCGCAGGACACGGTGCAGCGATGCCGTGAGATCTTTTTCCCAGAGACAGCCCACGAGGCGTGACCAGGGCCCACACCTGCCCCTTGGGACTTCCAGAGAGCTCTGCCCGGCCCTAAGAGAGCCCCTGGCCCTGGTGTTCGGGGGCGCCAGGGCCCCTCCTCTGGCCCAGGACACCTGCCTCATGTTACCTGCCTAAGTGGGCCCAGGGTCTGTGTGGACAGCTGGTCAGCTCGTGGTGGGCCTGGCTCCCGTCCTCCAGCCCGATGGCCCCGGCTGCAGCTGCTGCTCGTACTTCTGGACAGAACAGGTTTCTGTCTACGCGGGAAGCGTGTGCGAGTGTCGGTACAAGATAGAGCCCGCACTGCTTCCCTGCCCTAGATGGGGAGCACAGCAGTGGGGAAGGTGCATACTTGTGAGAACTTGATCTCACAGATACTAAACTTCGTGGAACGCGGTGTGGAGTCTGAATGGCTATTTGGCCCCAGTCACAGACGCTGTTACAGCCCTGCCTTTGCAGATGCGAAAACAGGCACAGATGGCAGGGACTTGCCCCAGGTCACACAGGGAATCTGATGCAGTCGAGGAGGGTGGGCCATTGAAGCCCCAAACAAGGGCTGTTTGAGGTGTCCTCCCCCAGCCCCTTCCCCTGGGACCCAGACAGAAAGGCAGCTGTGGGTCAGGCTGAGTCACAGTTGAGGGTTTATTGCCAGTGTGAGGAAGGATGGGGGAGTCCAGGTGGCTGGGGGTCTCAGGAGGTCGGGCTGGACGCTGTGGGGCGGCCCCAGGGCTGACGTTACCACAGCCTGCTTCCTGGCTGGTGCCTAAAGTGGGGGCCTCCTCCTGGTGTGTGTGTGGGGGGGTGTCTCGGGGGTTCCCAAGAGTTAACCTTCCGCCAAGGGATCCAGGGAGCCTTGTTCCTCAGGGGAAAGGCCTCAGGCCTTGCTAGAGTAGCCCCAGCTCAGCGTGGGGGCCAGGCTGGGCCATTCTGAGTTTTAGGGGGCTGGCCAGTGCATCTTAGCAGCTCTGGTCTTCCAGCCTCTGTGCTGGGGACAGGGGTGAGATACACATACCTCAGCTGGTGTCTCCCCTGGGGCCTTGGGGCACCTACAGGGCTGGGGATCCTCCTAGACAGTCACTGACCCCCACATCCTCGGCATCTGTTTCACTCAGACTGGGTTTCATAAGGATCACTCCCTGGCAGGTCCTCCCTTGAACCCCATTTCTTCCCCCATCAGGTGATGTGTTCTCTGGAGGGGAGTGTGGTGGGAAGGTGGGGGGATGGAGGTAGACCCCCTCCTTCCTGACCTCCCAGGCCAGGCCAACCCCCTGCCCAGGAGTGAATGCACGCAAACACATCCTGGCCCAAAAGGAAGAGGGATACCCCACACCTTAAGGGATGGACAAGACAGGCCACACCTCAGCCACTGGCCTGTTGGTGGCCAGTGGGAGCCACTATCCCATGGCTTTGGGAAGAGGGTCCAGCAAGGGGGGCTGCAGGGCTGGTGGTCTCCCAGGCTGAGAGCTGTCCTTGTGGCTGGCTCGCCTGAGGGCATGTGTGTTCCTCCATCGCTGGGTCCTCAGCGGCCATGATGGCTGGGCACGGGCAGAGCATCAGTGGGGTTTCTGAGTCAGGGCAAAGGGGATGGCTGCCTCCAAGCGGGGGGAGCCGTGCTCCCACCCCTCTGCAGACCTTTGCCTCCCCGGGGTGGAGTCAAGGCAGCAAGGCTCAGCAAGGCCCAGGGAAGTGGACACAGCCTCAGTTTGGGGTTGCCAAAGCCACTGCCAGGCTGAGGAGGCGCTGGCCAGCAAAACCGGAGCCCCCAGAACTGCCTTCTGCCCCCAGGCCCCTCTTTCCTGCCTCAAGTGTGCTGAGAGCGAGCAGGAAGGAGGGAAGGCTGGGCCTTGGCCATGGGGGGCGCGAGGGGGTGGCCTTTCTGCCCCGGGTTTCACCCTCTTCCCCGGCAAGAGGCCGGGAGGCTCCCCCAAAGCACTCAGTGGCCTGGCTTCTGAGAGGAGGGGTCCAGGTCACAGTGGGAGACCCCAGCCCGGGGGGAGGGGGCTGTGTGTGAGTAGCACAAGCAGAGTCTGGCCCCCGGGGCCAGGCCTGGAGCAGAGGCAAGGGGAGCAAGCTTGTACGGGGCGGGGGGGCAGGGCCCACTGCTGCCCCGACTCCCAGCCCAGGCCTGACGCAGGCCCTCAGAGGCTCAGTGGACACGCACATGGGTGTTAGGAGGGCAAGAGGGTCCTGTGCGTGTGTGGCAGGGAGGGGAGGAAGGAGAGAGAGTGGAAAGCAGGGAAGGCAGGTCTGGTGGCCTTGCCCTCGCTCCAGCTCACACGACAGTCACGGGGTAGGTGGAGGCACACACTCACGCCCACAAGCACAGACAGACACACGTGCACGCCGAGGCCGCCCGGGGGACTGGCTCAGCCAGTGCCGTGGGGCGTGGAGCTGGCTGCTGCCCATCTACCCTGTGTGGCTCCCCCCACGCCTGGCGGCTGGCACAGGGGCCAGCAGCCTAGGAGCCCACGACCTGGCCGGACCACGTCTCGTGGGGAGTGTGTGGAGCCAGCTGGGTGAGCACCACCTCCACGGCTTGGAACTTCTGGTTCTTGGGCGGGATAGGGCACATCTTGTAGGTCACCTCGTCGCCTTCCACTGGCACGTACTCCCCCTCGATGCTGGTGGGGGGAGGGGGTGTCAGCCCAGGAGCAGGCCCCCTCCCTGGATGCCCCCTGTGGTCTGGCCTGAGGGCAGCCTAGCCCTGGGCCTAGTTAGGCCAGGGAGCCTGAGCCAGCCTCCCTTCTCGGAGCCTCAGTTCTCTAATCTGTAAAATGGGAATCATAAACAGCCCCTCGCTATGCTACAAAGTGAGACGCAAAAGGGCTCAGGGAGGTTCCCAAGGCTTAGGGCTCAGTGACTCCACAGGTCACACCTGGCATTAGGGCTGGGGGCCAGGCCTAGACCACCTCCCACCTCCTAGCTTCCCTCCAGGCTGAAGGACCCAGCCCTCTCCGTCCCCGTGATGCGGGAACAGGATCCCAGGACTCAGGCAGTGGTTCCCAGGGCTTCTGGGGTCTGAGTGCCCCCTCTCCATCTGGCCCCAGCCCTCCTCCACCCATGCCCCTGGAGGCCCTATTAGAGGAGAAATGTGCCAGGAACAGACTTCAGCCAGTGAGGGGAGAGGCCTAGGGAGCATTCTGGAGGCACTGCTAGGATACTGCAGCAGGGGCCCAGCCAACAGCGGGGAAGGGGGAGAGACTCACTCAGACACATGCACGAAGATGTCCTCTGACCCGTTCTCCGGGGTGATGAAGCCGTGGCCCTGTGAGCGTGAGAACTGCTTACAGACACCCTTGAACACGGGGCCAGCCGAGGCACGGGCTGTCCTGAAGATAGGGTAGGGGTATTGGAACTGTGGGCTGGGGACCCCCTCCCTGGACCCCCACAGCTCTCCCGGGGCCCGTCTGCAGGGCCTGCCTCAGCGCTAGCGCTGTGGAGAACCCTCCCCAGGGCAGAAACCACCCATAGAGATTAGTTCAGTCCTCTCATCATCCCATTGGACTATAAGGAGACTGAGGCCCAGAGAGGGAAACTGGCTCTCCGAGGGTGCACAGCAAGTGGGTCTCCTGACTCCCAGCCAGTGCCCCTCTCCCTGTACAAGACCCTCCCCTCCTGAGGTTACATGGATTCCTGTTGTAAGATTTCGAAGTGAAGAATGTACAACCTAGGCTTGAATAACTCCCAGAACGAGGAGCTCACTATCTCCTGAAGCAGCAGTATCCATCCTGTTCACTTATTTGTCATTCATCCATTCATTCATCATTTATTAAGCATCTGCTCTGTGCCTGGTCTTGGGTTGGACATGGGACAATCAGCGCTTGCCATCAAAAACCCCTCCTTTGACCAAACCAAGTCAGCCTCCCTGTGGCTCCCACAAAACCCTTCCCCAATTTGACTCCACCCCGTGACCCACCCCAAAGACCCAGGGCTGGTCTCTGTCCAGCCTGCCCGCCTCTCTCCAAAGGTCCACCCCATGCCTCTGCATTTGCCCAGGCTGTTTCATCCACCGGGAGCACCCAGCTTCCTTCTTCACCTGATAAATCTTCCAAACCCAGCTAGGACATCTTCCCTGATGCCCAACCCGGCCAGGTGTAGTGAATGGTGGACAAATTCCCTCTGGATTGTAAGCACCTTGCAGGCTGAGACTTTGCCTTATTCATCACTGGATCCCCTGGTCGGGAGCTCAGTACAGCTTTGTGGAATGAATGAACGCTAGCAGTTACTGGAAGGTCCTTACACAGCTCCCCTGTCCTCGGGTGAGGACAACAGGGGATGGAGGAGGCTGGGAGCTGGGCAGCCCCGACCGGAGCCCTGTCCTGGGGAAGGACCACCAGAGCCTGGGTGAGGGGCAGGTACTCACGCTGAATACGTCCTGGTCCGTTTGGTGGGCAGGGGACTGGGCAGGTCCCGAGATGAGACACAGCCTCGCTCCCAGACCCTGCTGCCCTCCCGGTGGAATGGGAAGGTGGGCCAGACAGGGGACTTGGGGGAGTGGAGCGGGGGCACGACCGGGGGTGGCGTGGGCTCCGAAGTCATGGTGGAGCCAGTGGGAGAGCCTGGTGGGCTCCCAGGCGCAGGGGCCGGTGAAGGGCTTGGGCGTCCTTGTGGGCAGGGCCCGGCCTGGCCCTGCTCGGCGGACTCACCAGCCACAGGCTCCGTCTGGAAGGGGGAGAGAGAGGTACAGGTGAGTGTGGTCCAGGGTGGGCAGCTTCTGGACACAAGTCTGGAGGGCTGGGCCTGCCTTCTACTCCTGACAGAGTGAGTTCAGGCCACTCACAGCCCCTGCCTGACTCAGTGTCCTCCCCAGAAAGACAAAATGGTCATACAACCTTGCTGTGGGCTGAATTGTGTTCCCCTAAAATTCACATGTTGAAATCCTAACCCCTCCAATGTGATAGTATTTGGAGATGGGGCATTTGGGAGGTAACTAGGTTTAGATGAGGTCAGGAGGGTGGGGCCCCCATGATGGGATTAGTGTCCTTAGAAGGACAGACACCCCCCCACCCAGAGCTTGCCTCCTTTCTCCCTGCCTTATGAGGACACAGCCAGAAGGGGGCGGTCTACAAGTTAGGACAAGAGCTCTCCCCAGACAGAGCCAGACCATGCTAGCACACTGATCTCGGGCTTCTAGTCTCCAGAACTGTAAGAAGTAAATGTCTTGTTTAAGCCCCCAGTCTGGGGTATTTTGTTAATGGTGATCCAAGCTGACTGAGACTAACCAAAAGTCCTTGCAGCTTGAAGTTCAATTCTTTAACTTGGGGCCCTAAGAGGTGGGATGGGTAAAGTGGCCAATGATCCGGGACACAGTGTGGCACAACTACTAGCAGTTTCAAATCCACAGACCTGGGTCTGAATCTCAGCCTTGTCACCTGTAACTTGGTGACCTCAAGCAAGCCACCCAACAGTTCCAACATGGCAGGTGGGAATGTGGGTGAATGTGGACCCAAAAGGTCTGGGTTTGAATCCTGGCTCTACCTACCAGCTGTGCAGCCTTGGTCAACACTCATAACCTTTGACTTGGTTTCCTGCTCTGTAAAATGGGGATAATGTTGGTTCTTATTTCACAGAGAGGTTGCTGTGAGGATTAAATGACTTTCTGCATGCTTAGAACAGGGCCGGGGCATGGTGAGCTCTTAGGAATGTTGGAAATTCTTCCTTAGCCCCAGGTTCCCCCTCTCTAAAATGAGGTTGAGAACGCTTACCACGCAAGGCTGCTGAGGTTTTTGGGTTTTGGTCACACCACACAGCTTGTGGGATCTTAGTTCCCAGACCAGGGATTGAACCCAGGTCCACGGCAGTGAAAACCCGTGTCCTAATCACTGGACTACCAGGGAATTCCCCTGGTTGCTGAGGATTCAATGATTTAGTGTGTGTGACGGCATCTGGCATCTTGTAGGTACCCAATAAATTGCTACTATCAGTGCTAATCAATAGAAATTCCCCTGTCAACAGCTCAGTGCCTGGATGACCTTAAAAAAATTCATCCTATATTTTTCTCTGCAGAGGAAGAGAATGTAGTTCCCCCACCCATGCACTCACCCCCCCTCCCCCTCCCCAGGGGCTGGAAAATCTTGGGCTCAAAGAGACGCTAGCTGTTGACTGAGCCTGGGGCGGGCAGCCTGCCACAGTGGGGCCAGGCAGGACACCTGGACCAGGAGAGCTCCAGCTCCGCTGCGTGTTAGCCGTGGACTTGGGTAGCACTTCCACTGGCCTCAGCTTCCTCATCTGTATAATGGAGCTGATAAGTCCCGCCTCACTCCCTCACAGGCTATGGTGAGGCTTGGCTAAGGTGGGGGATACAAAGAAGTGCCCATTGTCCACGGTCATATAAGAGTGAGGGTGACGCGTTCCCTACCTCCTCACCCCCATTCCTTCACTCCCCCCCACTTCACCCAAAGGCCTTGGGGCCAGAGGTGAATCCCTGAACTAAGTCTCTTTCTGGCCTCCATCTCCACCCTGCCCTGCCCCCCAGGGAAGAGTTTAGGACTCCTTAGGACTCCAGAGCCCTGCATGGACTAGAAGAGCTAAGGAGTCACCCCATTCAACCCCCGTCATTGGAGCAGGTCTCCTGGCCACTGTTCAAGATCACATAGCAAGTGGGACTTTTCTGGGTCAAGGTGATGAGCTGACTGTGCCATCCCTGGGGGTGGAGATGCAGCCTCCCTCCTCCCCAGCAAGCGCCCAACACATCCCTTCCAGCCAAAAGAACTGCCAGGGGTGGGGTGAGAATTGCCCCTCACAGCCCCTCATGCTGACGTGCAGTTTTTCTCTCTGAGCCCACTTGAGGAGGCAGGGATGGGCCAGGTTTAGCATTTTTATCCCTATTTTATTTATTTATTTATTTATTTATATATTTATTGGCTGCGCCGCCCCGCGGCTTGTGGGATCTTAGTTCCCCAACCAGGGATCGAACCCGGGCCCTCGGCACTGAAAGCATGGAGTCCTAACCACTGGACTGCCAGGGAATTCCCATGTCCCCATTTTAGAGAGAAGAAAACTGAAGCAGTCACAGAAAAACTTGCACATGAATGTCCATGGCAGCGTTACTCATAACAGCCCCAAAGTGGAAACCACCCAAGGGTCCAACAACAGATAAATGGATAAACAAAATGTGGTTAACCATAAAGTAGAGTATTATTCAGCCATAAGAAGAAATGAAGTGTTGATACATGTTACATTACAGCTGAACCTTGAAACCGTGAACCTTGAAATCATGATGCTATGTGGGAGAAGCCAGTCACAAAAGACCATGGATTACATGATTCCATGCATGTGAAACGTCCAGAATAAGCAGACCCATAGAGACAGGAAGTAGATTAGTGGTTCCAGGCTTTGGGGAGGGGGAAGGAGATGACGGGCCCTGCATCACAGCCCTGGGTGCCTGCTTCCCTAACTGGGTGAGGGTGGCCGGGGGCAGGGAGAGGAGCTCGGCCTCCCTTTCTGCAGGAAGCAGGGCGGCGCAGCCTGCCCACTGCACAGTTTTCCCAGGCCTGGTATTGTGCTTGGCGGTGACAGCCTGTGCTGGGAGGTCATGGCGGGTGGAGGGGAGGGAAGGAGGTGGGGGAGGGGCAGAGGCAGCCCACAGTGGTTACCAGGGAGATGCAGCTGAGCTGGGCCCTGCTCTGGCCAGCCAGGCCTCCAGACCCAAGACTGAGTGAGCGTGCCTCCCAGGTCTCATGCAAAGCGGGCAGTGGGGAAGGGGAAAGAGGCACCGATTTTCCAGGGTTAGGGTTGAGGGCAGCCCCCCTCCTTCCCTTCCCCCAAATGGGCCAGGCAGCAGAGGGGGAGGAGAAGGGGATGGAGTAACAGCAGCGATTGACATTCATTCCCTGTAGCTCCCAGTCCACAGCCCCACCTACCCAGAGGGGCTCCCAGGGAGAAGGTGGGGAGTGACCTTCGGGCAGGAGCTGGGGCTGGAGGGGCAGACGAATTAGGCCCCGCAAGTGCCAAGAGCGCTGCTCTGAGATCTCCCCTCTCTCCTTCCTCTTATGGAAAATGGGGATTACAAGAATCCGTCCTCCGAGAGCTTCAGTGAGAATGACATGGGATGGAATGGGGGAAGCACTGGGTAGGTGCTGGGTGAGAGGGTGCTCCTTCCGGACAAGGTGGCTAAGTTGGGCGTGGAGGGGAGAGGGAGTGGGCAGAAGAGAGACCCACCAGCCAAAGCCGCCCCTTATGCTCATCTTCCCTGTTTCCCCAAGGACTCACCCACACACTAGGTCCCTGCGCTGCCCCTCATAGCTTCTCCTTTCATTTAGTTCCTGCAATAGTCCTTTAAGGCTGGTGCTATTATGACCCCATTTTGCAGATGAGGAAACTGAGGCTCAGAGAGGCTGTCACTCACTCAATGCCACACAGCAATTAATGTCTGAGCCAGGACTTGAACCAGGGGAATCCGACTCTGGAGCCTTGGAGTGGGAAGTCAGGAGTCCTGGGTTCAGCCCCTGCATTGCTACTGACTTGCTGTGTGATCTTGGACAGAGTCTTTCCCTCTCTGGTTCCTGCCAGAGCCCTGGACTTGAAGAAACTCTACAGCGCAGGGCAGCCTGGGAGACCAGGGAGAGCGGAACAAGGGGGTGCTGAGCAAGCCTCCAGTTCAGACCCTTTCTCCAGAATATTGCCACAGAAGGGGGCAAGTGAAGACAGGGCTTTTATTGTCTGAATGCTATACACAGTCTTTACAAAAAGTCTTTACAGGACTTCCCTGGTGGCGCAGTGATTAAGAATCAGCCTGCCGATGCAGGGGACACAGGTTTGAGCCCTGGTCTGGGAAGATCCCACATGCCGCGGAGCAACTAAGCCTGTGGACTACAACTACTGAGCCTGCGCTCTAGAGCCTGCAAGCCACAACTACTGAGACTGCGTGCTGCAACTACTGAAGCCCATGCGCCTAGAGCCTGTGCTCTGCAACAAGAGAAGCCACCGCAATGAGAAGCCCGCGCACAGCAACGAAGACTCAACAGATCCAAAAATAAATAAAAAAATATTTTTTCTTTAAAAAGTCTTTACAGAAATTATTTTCCATTTTTAAATTTCCCAGTTGCCCTCAAAGGTTGAAATCACAATTGTTTCCATTTTACAAATGAGGAAGCTGAAGCTCAGAGAGGATAAGTGACTTGCCCAAAGTCACACAGCAGGTAAGTGACAGAGGCCAGATTTGTCTGAAAGCAAATGGTGCTTTTCCTGCGAGGATAAATTCTGTTCCTGGTTCAGCCAAGACAAGGCTGAAGTTTTCCCAAAAGAACTTTCCCTGAGAAAGGGGAAATAAACTCCGAGAGCAGAGAAATAGATGTGTCTGTAGAACATGTGCTTCAACTCAAACAGAGCTAAGCCCTAGCTCCTGAGGAATTCGGTGTGCCCATCTGGGGGCATCTCTGGCCTGGAATAATGCCCTTCAGAACTAGCAGTTGGAGGGCAAGAGGACAGCTCAGGACCCAGAGGGCCCAGGACTGAATCCTGGCTCTGCAGTGTCCTAGCTGAGTGACCCTCCCTCTTTGAGCCTCAGTTTCCCCATCTGTCCAATAGGGCAAATCGTAGCATCCTGTCCAGGTTATGAGAGGAGCTGGGAGCTGTGTCAATGGTCCACCTGTGAGTGTTTTGGTTCTGACCCTGCCAGCCAAGATCCTCTTCATTTCCCTGCAAGAAGATCAAACCCCAGCAATTCCACAGACAAAAGGGCCAGGGGAGCTGAAAACAAAACATCAGGGCTGTTCGGAGATAACCCTAGGCAAGGTCGTGATACAGCTTCACAGGGCTGTGAATGGTGACTCAGCCCTGACAGCAGGTGGCCATCAACCTGGTGTTGGGGCTCCTCCAATTATCAGCTCCCCAAAAAAGAACTGGGCAGGAGATGGCCCTTAGAGTCCTCTGTTGACCAAGCGAATCCCTCTCCTGGGCAGATCAGGGAAAGCAAGGTGGCTCAACCACCCAGGGCTGTGTGACCTGGGGCAAGCACCTGCCCTTCTCTGGGCCTCAATTTTCTCCTCAGCTATATGAATCATCATTGGTCCAGATGACTCATGAGGGTCACTCCAACTCTCCTCTGAGGTTGTCAGAAACACACACGTCACTGAATATGATTGCCAGGCTCTGGGAAAACAAACAGGAGAGGAGACAGCTCTGCCCTTAGAGGGCCCCATTCCACTGGAGGGTAGCAGATAGACAAGTAGAACACAGGGTGGTTAGTCCTGATACGAGTAGATCACAGCCACCGGGACTTCCCTGGTGGCACAGTGGTTAAGAATCCGCCTGCCAATGCAGGGGACATGGATTTGATCCCTGGTCTGGGAAGATCCCACATGCCGTGGAGCAACTGAGCCCGTGCTCCACAACTACTGAGCCCATGCTCCGGAGCCCACGAGCCACAGCTACTGAGCCCACGTGCCGCAACTACTGAAGCCCATGCTCCTAGAGCCTGTGCTCAGCAACAAGAGAAGCCACCGCAATGAGAAGCCCGTGCACCGCAACGAAGAGTAGACCCTGCTCGCCGCAACTAGAGAAAGCCCGCGCGCAGCAACGAAGACCCAACGCAGCCAAAAATAAATAAATAATTTATAAATTTATTTTATAAAAAAACAAAACAAAACAAAATTCAAGTAGTGAGTTTAAAAAAGAAAAAGATCACAGCCACCATCGATTGATTATTAACCGTGTACCAAGTGGTATGCCAAACCCTTTGCCCTGTTTCCTCATTTACTCCTCACGACACACCTACATGATAATTACTGTTATTAACCCTGTTCTTCAGAGGAGTAAACTGAGGCCCAGAGAGGTGAAGAGTTTTGCTGGGGTCACACAGCCTTCCACACCCTGGAGACGTTTTGGGGGGCGGTGCAGAAAGGCCTCCGGTGGGAGGCGCAGCAGGTCCCTGAAAGCGCCTGCCTCCCCTGGAGAGGGAAGAGAACAGGGCCTGGGGTTCTATTTCTGGCTTTGTGCTGACTCAGACTGTGACCTTGGGTGAGTCACTTGTCAACTACAGCAAGCTTAAAAGCAACTCCCTCAATAAAAACATCCCAGCCCGAGCCCCCATTGTGGAGGAACAGAGAGGGGGAGGAATGGGTATGGTGGCTTGGAAAGGGGAAGGGCAGGGAACACAGGGTGATGGTGGAAGGGCTTTCTGAACTTTGAGGTCTTGCCTGTGATGGGCCAGAGGAGGTGAGGAAACAGCCTCAGAACCACCAGAGAGAAGCTGGCACTTCCCCGGCCCCTCCCCCTCTCCCAGCCTCCCAGACACTCCTTAAAATACATCAGTGCCAAAGCTGCTCTAGCAGCTGGAGGTGACCTAATTAAACCTGGTTCTTTCCCTCTCCCACATCGTGTTTGTGTGTTTGTGTGTGTGTGTGTGTGTGTGTGTGTATTGCAGGGAGGTGGGGGTGCGCTGCCCCGGCCAATACTTGAGCTTAATTGAGACCCTTTAACTCTCCTCCTTGTTATGTCCCCAAGCTGCCCTGGGGGGCTGCTATGATTAAGCCCTTTGGGCTTCCTTGGTATTAGTGGGGGTAGGGATGCCAGGATGGACACCATGAGATCCATGCTCACATCCCAGCTCTGCTGGGCTGTGTGACCCTGGGCAAGTTGCTTTCCCATCCTGAGTCCCCCTAGAAAGAGGTACGGCCTGGTCAAAGTCACATTTAGACTGGCCGAGCTTGCATTCAAATCAATATAACCCCAAAGCCCATGAGCTTTCCAGCGTGCCATGCCACTCCTCCTGGTGACCATCATGCCACTGGCTTTGGGGCAGGGGAAGAGCTCCCCGCTCCCATTGCTTTTTGCCTCCCATCTTAATGCTCTGCATGGACAAAGGTCTGAATTGCCCCAAGACCTCTTCCCACCAGGCTCTGGGTCCTGGTTTTGCTGGTTGTTACCAATGGATGTGACCAGCTCAGCTAAGCCCTGAGCTCCCTCTGCTGGTGCCACTCTCAGGGACTTGCCTCTAGACCAGCCTGCAGGTGTCCCCTCCCCACCAGCCAGCTGTGTGGGACCCCCCAGTCCCCCCTAGGGAGGCCCCCTCCAAGGCCAGTGGACTTCTGTGAACATTGCCCATCCATCTCTCTCCAGGCCTGGGAGAAACCTCTGTGGCCAAGATTGTCCCCTGACCTCTCCCAGGCCCCTGTGAGCTGGTTCCTGCTTACACCTGTCTTTGTTTTTTGTTTTTGTTTTTGTTTTTGTTTTTGGGGGAGGGTCAGACAGATCCAGAGGGGTGGGGCAGATATGGGGAAATAGATGTTTTTGGAAAGGACTTAAAAGAAATGGTGGGGGGAGGTGGGGTAGGAGGCTGGGAGGAGGAAATATCCAGAATTTGGAGGACCCAGAGGCCTCTGGGATGGAGTCAGTTTTGGGGAACTGGCTCCCCATCCCCCAGGGGGCTGGAGACAGTCCCTTCCGAGGGAGACGTCTCCACAGGAGCATACCCAGGCGGGCATGATGCCAGGCTCTCAGAGAGGTTGCCCACCCTCCACCCGCGCGCACTTCCTCTTCCCCTCCCCCAGCCCCAGCGGATGCAGCAGTTCACACTCTGTATTTATTATTGTTCTCGCTCCGCGTCTCCCTCCCCTCTGCCTGGGAAGAGTCTGCAGGCTGGCAGATTGGCAGGAACCTGCTGTCTCCCTTCTGGGTGCCAGCATCACCCCTTATCTCCGCCCGGACTCCTTGTGCCAGGGTCAAGCCACTGAGGAACTCGGCACTAAGCAAGGCTGCCCGAGTCCCTGAATCCCACGGCAGGGGACCCAGCAGCCCCTGGCTTATCACCCCTGCCCTCCAGGGGCTGCGTCCTGGCAAGGGTGGAGGTTACAGCCAGACCAGTGGGCAAGGGAGAGGAGTGGCCTTAGGAGAGGCAAGAGCTCCTGGTGGGGTTGGCTCTGAGGCAAAGGGGAATATAAGAATATGGAGCCACCTCCCCAAGCCAATTAACACCATTATCCCCCATCACATCAGGGAAGAAATAGTCAGGATGAGACAGCTGCTCCAGGTCCAACTGTCTGCCTGCCCCAGATGGCCCCTGCCGACCCCCAACCCAGATTCCAAGGGGAAAGACCTATTTTGCTCCCTGCTGCACTCTCTTTTCAGTGTCTGGTAGGAGACACAGTGATTTCTCCAGTCATTTCTCTCCCCCTGGTTCCCAGACAGGAGGCTGCGGCTTGGCAGGTGTCTGATGCTCTCTGCTTCTTGAGCCAGACACAAGTCCCAGACACACACACACACACACACACACACACACACACCCTCTCACAGGGAGCCACACAGCCTCAGCTTCCCCTGGGGGCCAGGGAGAGGGAGCGCAGGCGGCGGGATGGCCCGGTGGGCTCATGTGCTCAGCCGCCTGCCCCTCTTCTGTAAACTGAACGGGGCTGAACCAGCCCCAGGGGAGGTGCCCACCTTCCCAGTGCCCCCAAATCACGCCTCCCTCCTTCGCCCCTGCCAGAGCCAGTTTCCAGTGTGCCCTCTGTGTGCCCGCACGGTCTGGCCCCTTACCTCTCCCTGGCAGCTGAGGTCCTGGCACTGCCTCCTGCAGCTGGCTTCAGACTCGGCCTCTCGCGCGCGCTTGGAGCTGATGAGCAGGGGATGGTCTGAAAGATGAGCTGTGTGTATGACTCTGTGTGAGTGTGTGTGTGTGTGTGTGTGAGCATGCGACACCTCAGGCCCCTCACTCACTCACACACGCCTTCCTCCTGACGTCAGGAAGAGCTGGAGGGCGGGGCTGGGATGGAAATTTGTACTCCCTGCTTAAAGGGACACAGGGCCCGTCTCCTCTGGCCCCGGCACCACCTCCTGAGTCAGACGCAGGCAGTGCGAGAGAGTTAGCTGCATCTCTCAGGGCCCTAAAGCTTCTTTTTCTGGAAAGTGGCTTTTATTGGCAGGCCAGGGTATAATTTGCCCTGCCAGGTGGGAGCCGTGGCTGAGGAATGCAGAGGAGGAAGAGCTGGGGACAGCCTGCATTCCTGGCAGTGCGGGAGCAAGTGGGGCGGTGAGTGTGTGTGTGTGGGGGGGTGGGCCGCGGGGTTGGGGGTGAGTCTGGGAGAATGGAGGCCACAGCAGGGTCCCAGGGACTCTCAGACCTTCCTCTCCCCTCTGTACCCTCTTGTGTCTCCTGCCCTCCACTGGTCTGTCCCTCACTTGGCTCTGAGATCCTCATGAGTGAACCCACGTGGGTAGGTCGCAGGAACCCATCTCTTCCTCTGTCTGACCCACGGCAGGCCCTTGAGCTATTTCTAGTGAATTGAACTGAAGAGGAGTGAACGTTTGCTTCAGACACACACACACACACACACACACACACACACACACAAGCACCACAGCCTGGGAAGCTCTCCAGAGGCCCTGGATGTGAGTCTCAGCCCCAGTGCTTCCAAGCTGGGTGACCTTGGGCAAGTCTCTTACGACTCTGGTCCTCCACACGCTCTGTAAAGTAAGGAAGGAGGCCCTTTCTGAGGCGGCTGTCGGAGGCTCCAGCACAGCCCATGTACAAGCCCCGGCCTGGCTGCAGGAGGCCCCTACACACTGGTTCCTCTTCCCTCTTCCCGTCCCTTCTCCTCAGACTCGGCCTGGAAAGAACGAAGTCTGTCCCTCACGTATCTTTAGTACTGCTGACGCAGCATGGCATTTTCAAAAGAAGCCTTATTAAAAAAAAAAGGAGTGGGGAGTTTTAAAGGAGACAATTAAGAAAGATATAAATACCTAATAAAAATAGCTAGTAAGAGGCATTGAGGGCACCCCACCTGTCAGGCAACCTGCTTTGCCCTCATTTAAAGCTCAGGACAATCCAGCATTGTATTATCATCATCTGGATTTTGCTGGTGAGGAAAGAGTGGCTCAGGTAGGAGGAGTGACTTGCCTGAATTCCTTATCTGGTTACAGGGGTATTTGAACCAATGTGACCGCTTATCCATGCCCTTCCAGAACGTCCCAGAACAATCAGGTTTCTGATTCTGCAAGAGAGATGGTGATACACGTCAGCTGTTGTTACCTGAGGCCCGGAGTTCTGATTCTATTCCACCCAATCTGAGGACCCTGCGCAGAGGACCTCATCCCCCCTTTAATTCCTCTTCATCCTCTCTGCCTCCATCTCTTCTAAAGATAATAATAGTTTCCAAAGTGCCCTCCCAGGCATCATCCCACCTGTTTCTTATAACAACTCTGTGAGGTTTACCTGGGTGAGGAAACAGGTTGCACAGATGGGCCTGGGCCCCAGGCTCTAGACCCGTGATTTCCACACTCACCCACTTGTTTTTCTGGAGAAGGGCTGGGGCCAGGGTGGACACCTGTGATTTTCCCTGCCCACCACCCACTGTCCCTTCTGGGGGGAAATGCCTCCCTGCTTTCACCTGGGGACTCCTCTCTCCCCTGTCTTGGTCCACAGGACCCCTGGCCCAGGCCGGGCCAATCAGAACCAGAGTCAGGCCTTGGGCTGGAATGCCCTGCAGGCTCTTCTCCCGTGGCTCCTGAGTTGGTAGAGTTTCGGCCTTGAGCTGTTGGTGGCTGGGCGTTATGAGCCAGCAGAGGGGAGTGGCCAGGGAGGACCTCTCTGAGGTGACGATGTTTAAGCTGGGCCCCAAGTGACAAGAAGTATCTGGCCTTGCCACGATCTAGGGAGAATTGTGGGAAGAGGGGATGGTGTGTTAGAAGGTCCTCAGGTGGGAGTGAGCTTTGGCGTGACAGAGGACTGGGAAGGAGGCTGATGTGGCTGGAAGGGGTGAGGGAAGTGAGAGGTAGGGTATGAGCCTGGAGGGTGGGAGGCAGGGCCTCAAAGGCCAGTTCTGAGGAGGCTGCGGCTTGGTCCGCTGGGGACAAGGCCAAGGCAAGGGCCAAGGGCCTGACCTGTCCCTTCACATCCAGCCTCCAGTGTCTGCGGCCCTCCCCGCCCCACCAGCTGGCAAACATGTGCTGTGACTGCCAGGCCGCCAGGGAGCCATGAATGAAGGAGGCTGGGCTGAGGTTTGAAGTAGTGTTATGATTATTCTCGACAAAGACGAGAGGGCACAGCTGTTCATTCAGGAAAAGAGCAGCCCGTGGCACCACCCACCTACCCACCAGCAGCTGAGCTACAAAGAAATCATCTGCTGAAAACCAGGGGCTCCGCCCTGGAGGCTATTTCTGTGGAAACCAAGCATTCAAAATCTCATCTCCTCGAAAGCCTCCGTCGCCTTGGAGAGACTGTAGAGGTGAGTCAAGGCAGGGCAGCCTCTTAGTCTTATTGATTCCAATCGAATTATAATCCCCGTTTTGTTGTTGACTGTTAGCCCACAAGTGGGGGTCAGTTCTGGGCTTATGTGGCCTTGAATCCACATAACCCTTTAAGGTACATACACTCCTAAGGTGTTGGTGCCGGTTGACAGATGCTGAAACTCAGGCACAGAGAGGATAAGAAACTTATCCAGCACCACACAGCTGGTGATAGAGCTGGAATTAAAACACAGGAATTCTGACTTCATTACATTCTTGTTCTTTCTGCTACACCACGCCACACTGCCTTTGCAATGTCTTCAGTTCCCTGGATGCCCTTCTCCTCCACTGTGAGACTCATCTCCAGCCTCTACTAACGATTTTACCCAGTAAAGCAGAGTGGTCCTTCCCTCCTCTCTGGCTATGCCCCAGTCATCTTCTCTAATTCAACTACTGTCCTTCTGCCAGAGAAGATCTTTTCCTGCAGTTCTGACCACGTCATTTGTTCATTCACTCATACATTCGACAAATATTTACTGACTACTTACTATGTGTCAGATGGTCCAGGCTGGAAGACTGCAATGAATGAGACAGGTATATGCCTTGAGTTTACAAAGCTCCTGTTTCATCTAGGAAGAGACTTAGCACAAAGTGCACAAGCAAATAAATGTATAGTCACAAATTATGAAGACAACAAACAAGCAGGGTGAGATGAAGGAGACTAATAGGGCCAAGTCTACCTGCTGAGACAGAGGGCTGAGAAGGGGCCCGGTAAGCTGAGCCCAAGGCGTGAGAAGGAGCCAGCCTTGTCAAAAAGCAGGGAAGAGGGTTTCCCTGGTGGCGCAGTGGTTGAGAGTCCGCCTGCCGATGCAGGGGACACGGGTTTGTGCCCCGGTCCGGGAGGATCCCACATGCCGCGGAGTGGCTGGGCCCGTGAGCCGTGGTCGCTGAGCCTGCGCATCCGGAGCCTGTGCTCCACAACGGGAGAGGCCACAACAGTGAGAGGCCCG